>NC_141161.1:117326694-117626694 GCF_053477565.2 Lygodium microphyllum | reverse complement strand
TCTCTTCCCTCCAAAGGTGAACCTTTTGTTACCACTCGTCAGCTCTTCTCTAATGAAGAGATTCTGAGGCTGTTGCAAAAGTAGACAAGGGAAATCCTCGATGTTAAGAAGGTGATTAACTCTTCAGGAGTTTCCTTTTCTATGATCACTGATCCCGTATGGAAGATGATCTGTCAGTTTCTCCAGGACAGGTTTATGCCTGCCAAAACGCCATCCCAGTACTTGTCTAAAGAGCTTTTTACAGCTTCCAGGATGGTGTTAAAAGGAGTTGCTATTGATTGGAGCACTTACCTCCTCACTAAAATGGATCAGCATTTCATCAAAGTCACCAGGGGTATTGTTACCAATGTCACATATGGATCCTATTTGTCTGCCTTCTTGACCTATTCAGGTTTACAGAAGAATGTGCTTCCACCTCTTCCATCAAATCCAGTACCTCCTCCTCCACCTTCAGATGAGTTCAAACCCATTGACATAGAGGATGATGATTCTCCGCCTCCCTTGGTAATCTAGCGCAAACGCTTGAAGAGGGTAGCGGATAAAGCCCCTTCCGTCCTTCCTTCAGTGTCCATCCCTGCTACCTCTGGCAGTGATCTCCCTGGGTATCTCACTTGTAATAACCTGTTCAGAGCACATTGCGAAGGATCATTGGACATATCAGTTCCCTCCCTGAATAGTCTAGTCTCAAGAGATGCAATTCCTTTCCTCTGTAAGGATATTCAAAGCTCCATTGAGTTGTCAGTGACAGCCTGTGTTCAACAGCTGTACGCGTCTTTTTATAAAGAGCTCCTGCAGTCTAAGGACCAGTTGCATAAGGCAACATCTGAGTTAGCTTCTGCTAAGGATACCCTAGCAGATTTGTTTAAGCAAATGGAACAGCAAACCCAACTGGTTGCCACCCAAAGCGATGAGATCTCTTCTTTGAAGATCCAGTTACTAGAGGCTCAATCCCAGGTTACTAGCCTTTCAGAGGAGAAGGAAAGGATGTCCAGAGACGCGCATGAGTTCCAAGCTATCTTAAAAGACAAACTTTCAGCTTTACAGATGGCTAATGACACAGTGGCCAACCAAGCCTCCCAAATCAAGCAGTTGCAAGATCAACTTGCAAAGTCCCGCTCTGTTCCTCCAAGCCCTAATGTTCCCTTGATTCCTTCTCTTTCACAGCAGGACTTGGCTGCTCTTCATAGACAGGCTACTTTGTGCCCTCTATTCCAAGATAAAGTGGAAAGATTGCAGTCCAGAATGGACTTATTATGGTCTACATTTGAGCAGTTTCAGGAATATGTCTCCCCAGACCATTCTTTCTTTGTCCACTACCACTTACAGAAGTTGGTTTTCTATATGAAGCTTTCCACGATGGATTTACCTCTTCTAGAGGATGGCTGGAGTGGGGCTTGGTTTGCTGAGTTGTTGACAGAGGTAGTAAGGATGGTGTTTGAAGATTTTGTCACGCCAGATACCATGTTGATGTCATACATGTATCTACGAGGAGACTTGTTAATTCCAGATGAGGTGGATATGGCATGGTATGTGGGGAATGTGGTCTTACAGGCTGTTTTATATGTCAATCATTTGGAGTTGCACATAGCTGACATGTTCCAGAGTTATTCCTCCAAAGTGGCTGATTGTCATGATAATTCGTGGCATTCCATGATTGATTCTGTGGTCCTAAATCAAAGACAAAACACAGACCCTACCTCTGCTCAGAGTACTAATCAACTGAGGACGGATCTCTTAGCCTATCTTTCAAAACATAATCCATTTGATGCTACCTTCTTTGATGCCTATCATCGACGATCTCTCTTAGGACCTTCTGTTCCTACCCTCCTCTATTACCAACAAATGGCTCACCGCTATGCTATATATCTTTTCCTTTGTCAATCTAATTCCACAACTATTTTACCCCTTCTTTTCCAACCTTCATCTTTCCCTCAAAATCCCATTTTTACATACTGTTCCTTTATTGAGGATAGGGTATTTTCCCCTTCTCCACCCTGTTCTTCTCCATCCATTAATGTACCCTCTACATTTCCTATTTATCAGTTAACAACGTTCCTTAGTGATTCCCTACAAATTTCTGCCACTCCTTCTTTAACCTTTTCTTCCTTTTATGATTTTTCCTATCCCTCCCTTCATCCACTCTTTCTTATTCCATTACCCTCTCCTAACACTTCTATATCTCAACCACCTTAGTTGGTTAGTGACTGTGAAGGGTTTGATAATCAGATTTCTAGAACACGGGGATGGAGTTCGGATGATTGCCTTACAGGACCTCAGATCAATTGGCTAGTAATTCTAGGAGAATGGACAGCTTCAAGTCAAGCTTATCAAAACTATGTTCATTTTGCTCAGCAGTATTCACAGTCTGCAAATCCTTCAGTGAGATTAAGTGCTCACTTTGCTTGGTACCTGGCGTATATGCATAGGCACTCTCATAATGATTCCAAGCCTATTCCAAAGTTGTGCATGAATGTCAATGTGAGTATTGATTCCCAGCAGAGCTGGAGATATTGTATTTTCATGCCCTTTGTTTGCCTAGCAGATACCTGGTCCTGTTGGAAAGGATGTGCTGTCTCCAATTTTTTCAAAATCCTCCCAAAAACTTTGTAGATGAATCCTTGTCTATGGATCATTTCCGACAACATCAATCTTTTAAGAGGGATCATCTTCATTGATACCTTTCCAATGTATGGTGGAAGCTTTCTAATGAAAATTTTTCTTTTTGAAGGAGTCATTCAGATGGTTGTGTTGTGTATTCGTGTTTGTGTTGTGAGTTCATTTATGTCAAACGAACGTGGTGGTTTCCTATTGGATTTCGTGTACGAGTTACATTTTGGAGATTTGTGGTGATGGGGTCGTGGTTGCAGAGTTGCAATTGATGCTGATGAAGAAGAAGAAAACTCTTATATCCTTTACAAATTTGTTGTGATTTTTTAGTTTGATAAGAGCTGTTAATGTATAAAGGGTTTTCCTTTCTTTGTATTTTTATCTCAGAAACAGGTTATAAGTTGGGGACGTGGTGGATGGATTCTTTTTGAAAAGATATTGAAGATTAAAGTTGTGATTTTAAATGCACTTGTATTCCCTTTTTCCTGGGTCGCGAGGACGCTTCCTTATTAAGTGTGGGGATATGTTGAGTGTTGAAACGACTTGTTTTTTGGCTAATTTTTGTTGTTTTTGAGAGCTGAATGGTTGATTTTATGAGATGATTGATTGGTTTGGAAGTGGTTTGAGAGTGTTTTGGATGATATTGATTGTGTTTTGGAAGTTCATGATGTTTGTTAGTGGTTCTGTGATGTTCTGATTGGTTCTGTATACCTTCTGTTTTGCTCTGTTTTGGTCTGTTTTGTTCTTATTGTCTTCTGTAAGGAGGGATGGAGTATTGATTGATGAAGATTGAGATATTGTGAAATTTTATTGAATGGTTTGTGAGAGTTTGGAATGGTTTGAGAGTAAGTTATGTGGTTTTGATGACCTTCTGTAACCTTCTGTAGGTCTTCTGCAGAGCTTCTGTCTCTGTTCTGTTCTGTTCTGTACTGTAGCTGTTCTGGTACTGTTCTGTATGCTTCTGTATGTGCTCTGATGGATGAGAATGTAGCTTGGGAAAGTTTTCTAGCCTTGGAAAGAGGTGAATACAAGTGCAAAAGAGCTGGAAGAAGTGGAAGAAGTAGCTGCTGAAGACTCAAGTGAAGATTAGAGTGAAGTGACAGTAGTGAGCTATGAAAAGACACTGTAGTGGCTCTGGTGACTCTTCATATCAGATATACCTCTTGGGAGGGGTATCCACGACCTAAGAAGGATTATTGAGAGTGATTTTTTGAGAGATTGTAGTGAGGATATGATGTATTATTGATGGAGAGAGAGAGAGAGAGTCAGAGATTCTACTCAAACAAAGTGATTGTATATGAGAGATTGAGAGAGAAGACTATGAAGATATTGAAGATGAATACTATGTGATGTATTTCCATTCAAAGATGGTGTATTCCTTTGCTTTCTTTGTTCTATTGATGGATTTTATGAAGATATTGAAGAATATGGTTGATTCTATAAAATCCGTGGGAGGTCTACATGATGCTGCATGAAGATTTGTTGTGCCTGGTGTTCTTTTTTTCATTGAGATCATATGAAACATGATAAAAAAGCTTGTTGATGTTACAAGATAGATTTTCTTGCAAGAGAATTCCCTTTTCCTTGGTGTTCCTCTCGGGGCTCCAAAATTGTTCCCATAGAAGTGAATAAACTCCTCCAAAAGCTTCCCATGAACTTAATATCATGATCAGATACTATCTTCAATGGCATACTGTGAAGCTTAAAAACACATTCCATGAACTGTTCAGCCACTTGCTTTGTTGTAAATTGAGCCTTGGTAGGGATAAAATGATCAGATTTAGTCAACAAGTCCACCACCACATAAATGCTATTCCACCCATGCTTTGTTGTAGGTAAGTCCACAATAAAATCCATTGTAATATTAATCCACTTGCCTTGAGGAATAGGAAGTGGCTGAAGTAATCCACCGCATAGAAGAGATGAATCTTTATTTTGTTGACACAGAAGACATTGCATAACATAACCCTTAATATCCCTCCAAATGCCTTTCCAATATAAACTCTTATGGATATTGTCAAATGTTTTGAGCAACCCATGGTTTCCCGCTAAGGGTGAAGAGTGTATCTCATGCAAGATATGGTCTTTGAAATAAGATTGTGGTGTCAAGAATACTCTACCATGATACCATAAAAGACCGTTGTGCCATTTGAAATTTGGATACTCTTCTCCTTTGCCTTGCTGAAATTCCTTCACCATCTTTGATGCTTGCTCATCAAGCAAATACTCCTCTTGGATATCATGGATCCAATCCTTATGCACGATTGAAATGGTAGAAATGGAACATGCCCACATTCTTGATAAGGCATCAGCTGCCACATTGTCTTTTCTAGCCATATATGATATTTTGAAGTCATATCCTTGAAGAGTAGCTAACCACCTTCGTTGCTTCGGAGATAAATTTGGTTGTGAAAGAAAATATTTCAGCACACGATGATCTTTTTTGACCTTGAAATGGTTGCCATAAATGTAATGATGCCACTTTTTGATAGCATGCAATATTTCTAACATCTCTTGCTAATAAACATGTAACTAACTCTCCTTGTCATCAAGCTTTCGACTCTCATAAGCTATGACTCCATGATCTTGACATAAAACAACCCCAATTCCTCTTCCACTAGCATCCACGCATATGATAAATTCCTTTGAGAAATCCAAACATACAAGGATGGGTGCTGAAATTAGAAGAGATTTCAGCTCACTGAAAATTTGATCGGCGATGAAGTCCCAAAAGAAAGCTTCCTTTTTTATCCTATCCATCAATGGAGCCACCACATGAGCATAATTCTTGATGAACCTTTTATGGAAGGATGACAACCCAAGGAATACTTTCAAAGAGGTTGCATTCATAGGAGTAGGCCATTCTTTGACACATTTTACCTTATTGGGGTCTACTCTAATCCCTTGTTCTCCCACAACATGACCTAAGTATTCAACTTCATCTTCCATGAAAGAACGCTTTGTCATCTTGGCAAAGAGTGTGTGTCTTTGTAAAGTGTCAAAGAACTCTCTCATATGCTTCAAATGCTCATCCTTGGATTTACTATAGATTAAGATATCATCAAAGAAAAAAAGAACTGTTTTGAACAAGAAGGGATGCAATATTTTATTCATAAGGGCTTGAAAAGTAGATGGTGCATTGGAAAGTCCAAATGGCATAACCAAGAAGTGATATAACCCTGTTTTAGTTCTAAAGGGTTTTTTGAACTCATCTCCTTCCTTCATTCGGATTTGATGATAACCCAATCGAATATCTATTTTGGTGAAGACCTTTGCATCTTTAAGCTCATCCAGAAGATTATCAATTCGGGGAATAGGATACCTATTCTTGACCATTGACTTGTTCAAATCCTGATAATCAATACACATGCAAAATCATCCATCCTTCTTTTTGACTAAGAGCACAATAGAGGCAAATGGTGATTGACATAAAATGCAAAGCCATAGCCAAGGTAGCTTGGCAAGAAATGGTATTACCCATATTGATTGAGAATCAAATGATGAGAGGCTGCAGCAAGATATGCACCCCAAGCTATGGTGGCCAATAGTATTCACTGTCTTAGATGGGGGGAGGTTGAGACCTCAAGCAAGATATGTTTGTAAAATGGCAAAAAGATGCTATACATGTTACACCTTCACCTTTTATACTTACCCTAGACTAAGGCATCTATGCTAAGCATTTATGCTTTATTACACTATTGGCCCTTCATAAAAGGAACCAAAGTAATTGACCCATCCAATAACCTTGATGTGGAAGATGATGAACGGGCTCAGGCCATCATCATGCTTCATTTAGATGAATCTTTAATTCATCAAATTGACCAACTCTCCACTGCCAAAGAAAAGTGGGATGAGCTTGAAAGGATCTATGGTGCTATAGGGAAGAACTCCAAGATATTTCTCAAGATTGTGTTTTTCAGCTTGGGATACAAACAAGGAGAAGATCTAAGCAAGTTTATTTCACATATGAAGGGGCTTATGGCACAGCTTGCCTCCGTTCAAGCACCCATCCATGATGAAGATGCCATTTCCATCCTGTTAAAGTCTATGAAGAAGGTTTTTCCAACCCTTGTGACCACCCTAAGTAATATCTCGAACCCAACTTTGGCAGATACCATCTAGTCTTGCTGGATGAAGAGAATAGAAACTATACTGAAGGAACATCAGTGGTCACTTCTCGTGAGCAAGTATTAGTCCATACCGCTTCTACTAAGTGCTCCTTCTATCACAAAAAGGGGCATATTGTAAGCAATTATTGGAAGAAATACTCCAACAAAACGAGGTGTAGAAAATGAAAAAAGTCCACACATATCACCAGTGTCCGAGTGTTCCACCAGTATCTAAGGAATTCAAGGCCAACATTGCCTCTCAATACACAGATGACCGACTCTTTTGAGTTTTGTAACATCTTCTACCTATGAATATCCTTGTAGCTTGATTTATAAAGGCATCCCATTTGATTGAAGGGGGGGGAACTTGAACATGTCTTGTGATGCAATGCCACCCTGGCATTGAGGTGGGGTGTTACAATAGCCTATGGGTCACTATCAAGTGTGAGATAGAGTGTACCCAAGTTGTACTTTGAGAAACTTAGTAAGAAGATTTTGTTCTTGTACTTTGAGCTCTCATATCTCTCTTGTGCACATTCTTCTTGCTGCAACTCTGCTTTTCCATATACGTGACAAAGTACCCTCCTCTCTATTGTATTTGAAGATAGTGCTGACTTCCACCTTCCCCTTCAACTCTTCATAATGTAGTCACACTCTTCACTTTTTAGCATCCATTTTCTCTTTCACTGCCTCTAGGACCTCTTGTTCCACATATATTATTCTTGTATTCTCTAAAACCACTCTTGACCTCCTTCGTATAGTACTTTTAGCATATAATATTTTTTGGTAGCATCCCACTCCTAACCTTCTTCAATTGTTGTCCCTTTCCAAGAACTAGCCATCAACATCGATGCATTAGGTGCCTCACATCTACATATACCGTATGAGCTTTCTATCTGGGTGGTCTTCAGCACATTAGCCTAGAGATTCTTATCAATGGGTCTCACGTAGCCAAGGTTTTTCCCATTTCTATCTTTGCTTTAATATGCAAAATCCTTTTTGACAGGTTGCTACCCTACTTTATCACATACAATCCATACCTAAGCGAAACATAGAAAGATACAAGACATTAATCATGGTTTGGCCTTTCCTCCAAGCACACTTCATACCTCATTTTTTCCCCCACCATGCAACAATCTCTTATGTTTTTACGAAAAGCTAGTTGAAAAACTAATACCTTTTCTATTTGTTTATGCTAGTATCAAACCTAAGGATAACAAAAGTATTCAATACCATTCTTTGATTTTCTTTAAACATTGGCCCTTATACTCTAAGCCTTTAGACTCCATTGCATGTACACCACAGTGGAAGTAAAGACACCATACTTGAACCAATCAAATCTTACCTACTTCCACTTCATCCCTTGATGCATATCACATAATCTCTTATTCAAAACTACATTTTCTCAGAGAGAACTGAAACTATAAGCACCTACTATCAATACAAGCATATATATGAAGCCAAGCACTTAAAAGTGAATTATTTTGTTTGTTTGTTTCCAACTGTATATCTCTTTGAGCTATGTCATGGTTGGACCATTTGCATGTGAGACAAAAATCCACATGACACCCACCCTCTCCAAATCTGCACATTCCTTGGATATGCTACCTATGCAACCCTGCAAGTGAAATACCCAGATAATGAACTCCTCTTTGATCATGCACGCAAGCAACCCTCCACTTGGATTGTAGATAAAAATGTAAGACGTCTATAAAACTGTGTAGGTAACCCTAGTACACCTTCCTAGATCATAAGCCCTTCGGGGGGGGGGGGGGGGGGGGGTCTCAGTACAGTTGAGACTTTTTTACATCCATATACATGCTTGCAATGTGCTCTTGTATAGACACAAAGAAATATCAATTTTTCCTTTTAACCCATTGCACTAAAACCTACTACTATTGACACTTTCTCTCCACATCATACACAATCATGGCATCACTAAAAGCATGTACACATTCATCATCCTAAGGCACCATATCCTTTAATGTTCCATCCTCTATATGCATTTCCTCCATCTCAAAGACCTCCTCATAGACAACAAGTGTATTCTACATATCGTGTGCATGCATAATCTCTTCAATCTCAAATGGATTCACTACATGGAATAATGCATGAGAATCATGTGCCTCCTCATAAGCACTCACAAAGTCTACATCTACAATTTCCATATTGTCAACTTGAAGATTTTGCACACATTCTCTACATGGCTAATCAAAGCTTGAGTATGAAGTAGTGTACTCTAAACAATATGTTGTGCCTCGTCTATCCTTCTAGAATCCTCTTGCATCCTTCTTACATCCTCTTTTGGATTTACCTATTGTTTCTTGAAGAATTCAACTAGCCTCTTACATGTGTACAAGAGGTTCTTTGTGAATAATATGAGATCACCATACTCAAGCTCAAGTATATGCAAACTATATTCCGATACCTAGACTACACACCCTCTAGAGAGTAAGCTCATCCATGGAACTTGCCATACCCGATCCTTCACCCGCCTTGTACACACTTAGCGCACAAGGGTCGGAAAGACATGGGGTCTTGTGAATAAGGTACATCAAGTCAAGAGCTAGAATATAGGAATCCAATGTATTCAGAGAAGAAGATTTAGTACAATCCCTTTACGTTGTAATACTCGGCATGGAACTCACAAACACTGACTCAAGATGATTGCTTGAGAGAACTCAAAAATTAGAAATAAAGATTTGACCATGTAGCTAAATATTAATCCCCTTTTTGAAGATGTAACTTGGTACTATAATCTATACAGTATCTAGGAAAATTTTTACCTTCAAGGAAGGGGGTAAGAGTTTGTGACTATGTGACCAAATATTGACCATCCTATAAATTTCCAAAGTATATGAAAATTCTCAAAATCCCTAATATAACACCATATTAGAGTATTTGGAAATTTCCCAAGTCCCAACTTCAAATAAGTGATAAATATTTGACCACATGGCTAAATATTGATCCATATTTAAAAGTGAAATTTCACAAGGTAGCTTATGTAGCATTTAGGGTAGACTCCACCTTTAAATGAGACAACAAGATTTGACCATGTGGTCAAATAATAAACGTATTGGGGGTTCCCAAAGTGCATGGAAATTCTCAAATTCCCTAATATAGTGTTATATAGTGTTTTGTCACATATCACACAAGCTCTTATTCAAAAACACATTTTTCCAAAGACAAATCAAACTCCAAGAACCTATGAATCCAAGAATATGTATGAAGCCAATAATTTAGTACATTATTTTTCCTCTTCGTCTCCAATCCTATATTGCTTTGAATGGTGTCATGGTTGGAGGGTTTCCATACTAGACAAAAATCCACATGACAGCCACCCCTTCAAAAATTGCACAGCTCGTGGTTGTGCCACCTATGCAGCCACTTGATTCAAACACCTAGACAATTAACTACTCTCCAATCATGCACATAAGTGATTGCCTGCCTAAATGGTAGATCAAATGTCAAACCTCTGTATAGTTGTGTGACTAGATGAAGCATCCCCTTCACGAGTGATCATAGGGCCTCAAGTGGGTATCATACACTTGAGACTTTTTTACCTCCATATAAAGCATAGGATAACTCATATCCTATGTATACAACAACATAAACAAAGTAGAGACTATGTGTAAAGAGTCATAAAGGTCAAAAGATATCTATCATTTTAGAGAATACTTGTGTATGTATCAGTATAGAAGAGAGATTAAGAGGCTGAATTGAGATGATGAAGAAGAAAAACTCTTGAGCCTCCATATCTTGTGCCATTGGTCCTTCCAATTGAGTTTTTTCTCTATTCTTTTCAATTGGTTATTGGGCTAGAAGTATCATGGATAGGAAATCCATGAGTGGCTATACAAACTCATTTGGTTCAGTCATGTTAAGTTGGAGTAGTAAAAAGAAACCTAGAGTTGATGTATCTAGAACAAAAACAAAGTATAGAGGTATTGCATTGGTAGCATGCAAGAAAATATGACTGAGATTATTACGATGTGATACAGGGATAAAGAAAGATGGTGGAGCTATCATGCATTGTGATAACATTAGCAGCATTATGCTGTCAAAGAATCCAATCTATCATGCAAGAGCAAAGCATATAAAAGTACATTACCACATTAGAGAGAAGGTTATGAATGGATATATAGACTTGGTACATTTTAAATCCAATGACCAAGTAATGGATATCTTTACCAACACATTAGATAAAAATAATTTTAAGTACTTTAGGAGTGCACTTGGAATATTATATTTATGAGCTCATTCTAAGCTTGAGAGGGAGTATTGAGAAATAAAGCATAAGATAAGTCATATCCTATGTATGCATAAATAAAGTAGAGACTATGCGTGAAGAGTACTAAAGGTCAGAAGGTAACTATTACTTTAGAGAATACTTGTCTATTTATTAGTAGAGAAGAGAGATGAAGAAGAATAAAGACGATTCTTGAGCCTCCATATCTCTTGCCATTTCTCCTTTTGTTGCACAATGCACATGCTTCTCTATTCTTTTTAGTGAGGTACCATATCCTCTAATTTTCCATGCTCTATATGCATTTCCTCTAGATAAATGATGTCCTTATAGAAAACAAGTGTATCCTAGATAGCATGCGTATGCATAACCTCTTCAATATCAAATTGATTCATTGTAATGAGTAATAAATGAGAATCATATGCCTCGTCATAGGCACTCACAAAGTCTACATTTGCAATTTCCATCCTGTCAACTTCAGGTCTTTCAAGGCATCCTTTGCATGGCTACTCAAAGCCTTGGTAGGAAGTAGTGTAAACTCAACAATATGCTATACCTCCTCTATCCTTCTACCATCATCTTCCAGCATCTATTGTGTTGCAAGCAGTGATCGGGACAAAATCCATTACATAACCCAAGACACATGAGAAAAAGGAGCATCGGTATAGGTTATGGCTTGGTGCTAATATCTGATAATGAAAGTTTGGTCACTAGTGGCTTGCAAGAGACCTCAAAAATTCTAAATGACTTGACTATTTGACTCTAACAATCTCATGTACACCTCACAAGAACTAAAGCAAACACCATAATTCCCACTCATAGAACTTGGTAGAGCTTAAATTCAACTTACACTACAATGTCCATCTTGTAATTCGGAGTCATGTAACATAAATATCTCCATTACTCACCAATATGAAGTTGGTGAACGATGAGATTCGTACGAATTCAACGATGTATAAAATATCACCATTGATGTGGCACGTATCATTTGCAATGTCAAGCATTGGCTTTGTCCTTGACATTATTTTCTCTTATATAATTTTTTATGTGGTAGATATTAAAACCTTGATAGCATGGCAGTTGATACTCCATGAATATATAATGGTCTACCTTTGGTTGTGTGGCCCTAACTCTCTTTGGGTCCCCCCTCTATAGTGATGCACCACACACCTTTTTTGCTAGAAAGCTTGTTGTGTGGAATGGTAATTGAGTTGTGGAATGTGGTTTCCATTAAATAGCTTTAAGAAAGTATTTGATATTGGTTTTAGTGGCACACTTTCACTTGGGAAAGATGTGGCCTTTGTTAGCATTAACTATTTCATCATGGCCATACAACATGCACACATCCATGAATATTTGTGACATACTTAACATCTTTCTATCATGGGTAATGTATCCATGCCTTAAATATGAAATATATGGTATCATATGCTAGGTTGAGTATGATATTTGCCTCCTTGTGCCTATTATTCATAGGGATGAAATTAGAGATACTACAATATACATGTTTGTGATATGCTAGTTGATGATCCAAAGAACTATGGACTAGTCATGCCACCTTTTTTAGGAGGTCTCTTTGTCATTGCATTCCTAATTTACTTGAATGTCCCATAATAGTGCCTATGATGCACTAGAGGCAAATAGATTATTCCACACCATGCAGCTTACATCATCAACCTGACCATGGCTATACAACTTGCATGCATCCATCCATACATAGTAATATACCTAGATCCTTTCTAACATGACTATTGTATTTGAGCCTTAAACTTGACCTATGTTGTGACAAAAGCCATGTGAATTATGATTTTAACCCCCTTTGTGTGCTATGATGGAGCACACAAAGAAGATCTCAAGATTGAGTAGGAGGCCATTTTTCCTACACATATTTAGTGGTCATGCATCATGCTCCCCAATTTTGTAGCTAACTCCTTGTATATGTAGTCTTGCAATTTCCCCTCCATGCTATGTGGAAACTATGGTTTAAGCTTGCAACTATCCTTCCACAAATGCTTGTGATTATGCTTCAAAAATGCCACAAGTTTCCCATGCCTTATACATATAAATTTTTTTTTTCTAGAAACTAGCTAGATTGTTTGACTTACAAGAAGTCCAAAATTTATACTTGCTCATCTTAGGAGTTTACACATGCACGCACGCACATGCACACACACACACACATGCATGCACGCACGCGTGCGTGCACACACACGCACACGCACACGCACATGCACATGCACATGCACACGCACACGCACATGCACACGCACACGCTTGATGTTCATGACATGTTCAAAATAATGAACTACATGCATGTTTATGTGCATACTCTGTGTGCATGTGTTGGTGCCACATATGCACTTTGGCATATGAACGTGTAATATGATAGCATGTGTATGAGGCATGTAAGGTTACATGACTACACATGTATGAGGCATGTGTGTGATGCGTCTACATATGTGTCACTCATGTAAAATTGTTGATTGGCTACAGTAATTCTAAATTTCTACTAGCTTTTTAGGAGGCATGTAAAGATATTGACATTGTGCAAATATATCAATATCATGAGGTACATGCCTTCAATATCTTGAGCATGTAAAGCTATTGATTTTCTATAAGGATTTTGAGTTGCTTCATCTTATTTCCTGCATGTATATATGCACATGCTCTCTATTTTTTGATTGGTAATGAGCCAAACATCCCTCCCCCATTATGGGCATAGACTCTGGGAAAAGAAGGGAGAAGTTCTATGGTTTACACATCACCTTTATAGGCCTTGATAGGCCTCAGAGTAGTGGATGTGCACCCTTTTTCCAATGCCATGGTCTCTCTTTTATGGCCCTTTGGGTTCCCAAGAGAATATAATTTTGTAGATAATTATGGTTTTGCTAGATTTTTGGGTGGTTGACATGCACCCATTGTCTAATGTTCTAGCTTATACTTTGGTGTGGAACCTATCAAGGTAAGAGGTGTGGGATTTACTTGGCTATCTCTCTTGGTTACTATTTTGGTCTCGAGAGGTTGTGCTAAATTAAAGAAGGTGGATCAATACTTAGAATTTCACTAAGGTTATCAAGCAATCTCAAACTCAAATGCACTAAGGGTACTTGAGTGTCCCATTAAAAAATCCTAAAGTTTTGTTGATTTCATCTCAATAAGGGTGGAAAGTGTGTTGGGTCACTTATATCACCACCCATATCACTCGATGAGTCTTTAGCTTTGCTTCCATTCTCCATCATCATCTTGTTTAGTTTCCATGACTACTTTTTGGGCATACTTTAGCAATTTCAATATTCATGTAGGTTGTTACATTTGATATCCGAGTATGCAAACAATTCAACTCATGGTCTTTGTTTGTAAGTGTTCATACTATATTCATGATCTAATAGTCATCCTCTTCATAGGAAGATAATCTATGAACTTGAATTGGAGTCACAATACCTATCAACTAATTTTACATACAATGGGTTAGACCTTAAATAGTTAAGTTCTTCCAAATCCCTAGATTCGCATATTGTGTATAAGTTTAAGTTAAGAATATTCTATGGTAAAACTAAAGAAAATATATTTAATTTGATGTATTGCTTTCAAGCCTGTGTGGATATTGACATGCCAAAGCAAAAACCATGCCTATGTGGTGTTCATGGGATGCCTCCCAAACCTTAAAAACTATTGAAAACTGTTGAAAAAATAGCATTCTCTATTCAATTGCTAATGTGGCACCACTTAGGTGCATTTCTTACCCTCCTCCTCTCCTTGCTAGTTTAGAAGAGAGTGGAAAATGTGAGTCACAATAAATTTTTTGGAATGCATTGTCATATGGATTCTTATTGTGAAATGTTGCTTGAAGAACTCAAAGGGCACATCTCTAGGGATGGCAAGTGCCCTAGAGCCATGTAGTAGTTGGGAGACATTGATCCTTGGACCAATTGAAATGCATACACTCACTCATCCAATTGAGGGCACCATCCCCAAGGATGGAAAGTGTTGCAAAGCTGTGAAACAATTGGGGGAAATCATTCATAGGACTAGTTGAAACACATATGCGTGTCTCTACCAATTGAGCTATGGCTCATTGACATGGGTTCACAAGTATAGCAACCTCAACCAATTGGACTATTTGAAATGCATACACCCACCTCAAGAAATCGAGCTATAGCTCCTCGATGTGGGTTCACATGTTACCTTTGGCTCTTTATATCCCTAACCTGGTATCTCCAACAAAAATGGCAACACCATTTCAAGTCCATATATAAATTACACTTGTTGGCTTGTTAAGAGTTGAAATAAGCTCCAACTTACAATCATCATTATCATTATTATTTAGCATTATCAAGGGTACAATTTTAATTAGAATTTAAGTAAACTGAGTGAGAATACATCACAAATAGAAACTCACATGAATAAGGAGGGATACACCCACATCTGAATGCATTTCAATTGCACGGGCATTCCCTAATGTGTCATGCAGAGGGACCTACAAAAATTTTCAGCCCCATTGAAATTTTTTGTCTACTAGTAGCATTGTGCTGAAGTTTAAAATGAATATTTTGGAGTGCTAATCAAGACTTGAACCTTTTTCATTAGCTAAATAATTGTAGATAAGTTATCAACACTGCAATAAAAAAACTCATGACTTTTATTGTTTAAAATTTAATAGCTATTCGACTAGTTGTGAAAGGTCGCCCACCCACTTATTGGAGGATTGGACTTGTCCATCCAAACCAGTCTAGAACAACCATTTAAAAAAAGATAGCAAAGAAGCAAGAACTTTTTTTATTTTGCTTTTGTCCTATGAGCTCTTGGGACGTTTACATGTTAATGGATGCCACAAAGTTTTGCTTTCATGCTAATGGAAATGGAACCTTGGAAACTTTTACGTTGTTGCACGAGATATGTGCAAAAGTTTTTGAAGTCGATCGCTACACGGACGCTTAGCAAGATGGGAGAAAAAGATAATGATTAGGTTTCACATTTGATAGATTACATACAATGTCCTTTGGTAAACTGTTCGACAAAGCAATTGTATAAATAGAAGTGATTTTCCCTCCTTTTGATATCTTCAAAGACACAACACTTATTTTCTTCAAAAAGTTAAACAACAACCTACCTTCTTCAGTCTACCACCTTTTGATTAATTTGTCTCCCCTCTCTATCAACACGTGTTTATAACCCTTTAACCTGCATACAATCTGATTAGGCCTCCGTACTCACGTGTTTGTCTTCAACTCTGCAAGGCTCTCTCCACACACAGTTTGAAAAGCATTGTCCGTCTCCAAACTGTGAGCTTCCCGTCTATTTGGATCTGCCCATCCCAATCTGGAGCACATCGCTAAAAAATCTTAAGAAAAGCTTTTATTTTTGTCACCATATGGACATCAATGATTACATCTTGAATGCCGCCATAAAACGTACTGCCTAACTATAAGCATTGTTGGCCTACGTCCAAGCTTCTGTGTTGTCCATGATGCTACAAATATTGATACCAATCCTGCTATGTATAGTGAAGATGTGAATTTCTGTTGTGCAAGCACTCCACAGAAGACATTAGCTCCAAGATTCACATGAATGTAAGAACACAAAGTTTGCACTAAAAATTGATCAATGACATTTTTGAGTGTGGCTCCTTCTAGCGATGGTCTAATATAGGCGTCAAAAGACTTTTGAAGGTACGTCATCACAATGTTGGTCTTTTTTAGTAAGTTGGACAATTTGAGAATCACGAGTGTCTTAGTGGCTTGTGAAGGAGTATAGTCCTTGAAAAGTTCAATGGCTTGGTGAAAAATTATGCCCTCACATTCGCAGTGGTGGATGCACAACATCACAACAATGTGTATTGTTGACAATTAAAGGTAGATTACAAGCTCTCAGATTTACTTGAATTTTCCACAAGAAGGCAATTTTGGAGGTATGTTTGCTCTCAATCGGCATCTTATGAATCTAATGGATAATTTGTTGCATCCAATGCCCACCCTCGCGGAAGTTACTATATGTATATCATCTACATCACATGCGTTCACGGCCTATTTATAAATATCCTTATCTGTGAATTTTTCCTGAATAAAACATAACCCTTTTCTATTCTATTTGTAAATAACCCCTTTATATTATACCCTTCTGTATGTAAAACATGTATAAAAATGGTATTTTAAAAATACCTTATTCTGAATCCATGTGATACACATATATTCATGAGTAACTTACTCAAGTGCAAACCCCAACTTGTAGAGTCTCTTCAAAGGACATTTGTAGACTAGATAGTAATTTGTAGATATAATACGATTGTATTTTTCTAGGAAGGCATAGTTTTATGTTTTCTTGGGGCTTGGCTGTAAAAGATCGGCTATGACAGGCATGAAGAAGAGGTAAAGATTGATTTGAGGGAGGTGGAAACCACAGAAGAAAGATGATTTAACTGCTAAACATCGTAAGGAAAGCCATGGAAGGAAGAGGAAGCTAGAGAATGTGATTCTAGGCTGTGTCGAGCTAGTAGGAGAAGCAGTAGGTTGCTTATGGGGGTTTACTATTTTGAGTAGTTAGGACGCCAAGCTGAGAAATTGAAGAAGAAAAAAAGGCTAAGATGCCTAGAGGCCGAGGGCTAGAAGTGGATTGATTAGCTATTGTTTAGCAAGTAAAAGGGCCACCATGAGGCATGAAGTTGTGGATAATCACCAGAAAGGCAGCAATCTTCATGGTGCAACTATGGAAATTTTAGTTCAATGTGCTATTTTGATTTAGCAAGAGGATTGGTTCTTGTCTTGATAATAGTCTCTAGAGAGACTTCTAAGTACATAGAAAAAATCAAAGTGTGGATAAAAAATAGATCTACAAAAAGGTCAAGAGGGATGCCTAATCTAAAAGAAAGGAGGTGCTTCAAAAATGAAGCAGGGAGCTATCAATCAGGGAGTTCTACTACTTTTGTCTCCTTCCTACTCCCTCTTTAGGTTCAACATGAGTATTATTATTTGTGCTATAGTGATTAACTTAAGTTTATAGAGAAGATGCCAATGTAAAGGCTAAGAAAATCACAAGGACTGTTGTTGCTACTAATAAAAAAGAGGAGATAGTTGTAAAGTCTTAGTGGCGTGACGTTGAGCATCCACCACTATGAACCTGAAGGCAAAGTTTTTTGCTAGGAATTAGAACTCATTGGCCAGCGTCCTTATGAATTTGTTTTCCATTGTGTGTGTCTTTTTGTTTGCCATTCAGTTTGAACTGTTAGTTTGAAAATTTGATTGATTGGTTCCATCCTAAATTTTTTGTATTCACTGAGTAGTACTCAAGTGCAAATAACTAGTGTGTATATCTATGTGTGTGGTAGCTCATATACGTGCTCGTTTGTTCTATTGTTGAGGATCTAGTCTCAAGATTGCACATGAAGAAGATAGGGAGTCAAATCTATTGTCAAAGTGTTTGGAAGATTCAAACTCTCTCACGTGGGCTATGAATATCTCATGGGGATTTTTTTGACACCGTGTGGCAGATTTGGCATGGGCAAAGTTTTTTTTCATCCTTTGAAAAGGGGAGAGCTAGGGGGACATGCTTGCGTGAAGTGTTCGGGAAAGGAGGATTCGTAAGCCCTTTTAGGAAGGCAGACAAGGCGATTGATCACCTATAAAAAAGGCAGCAAAATGTCAACAAATACGACATCATAAGGGCATCACAAAAGCTATATTACTGACGCAGAGATAAGGAGGCATTGAAGAGACTGACTTGAACTACACTGAGTGCAATTCAACTTGATTTATAATAGCTACAACAACCACCTGAGGCAAACAATGCATGGTCAGAGGACGTGAATAGTAGAGATGAAGGACAGAAGTCTCGATCGGACTAGTGTTGCTGGAACTTACATAATCATCTTCTCTTCCTCTCGGACCTCACGTGGTGCCAAAACATTGGCTTCTTTGAGAGCAGGGGCTTCCTCTCCGACATTGATGCCCTGCACCCTGTGCTAGTCGACGTTTCATGACGATTCTTGATATGCTGAAGATGACAAATTTGTCTGAAATTGAATTGCTAAAGAAGTCAAATCTGTAAAGTTGTATTGTTAAAGATGACAAATTTGTCAAAGCTGTATTACTGAAGATGTCAAAGCTGACAAAGCTGAATTATTGAAACTACCAAAGCTGAAATACTGAAAATGTCAAATCTGTCAAAACAGAATTGCTTAAATTTCCAAATCTAAATTACTGAAGATGTCAAATCTGTCAAAGTTGAATTGTTGAAACTGCAAAAGCTAATTTACTGAAGATGTCAAATCTGCCAAAGCTCAATTGTTGAAACTATCAAAGCGAAATTGCTGAAGAAGTCAAATCTGTATTGTTGGAGATGTCAAATCTATCAAAGTTGAATTGCTGAAGATATCGAAAATCGTTCTACATTGAATCATTTGAATGCTTGTTTTCAACAAACAACCATGAAGGCAATATTTACTTAGAATATGCAGAGAATGCAAAGCTAATCTAGCTATGTATACTAAATTGGCATGAAGACAAACATAGTGTTGGAGGTATATTTCAAGAAGTATTTGTTGATGTGACTAAGTTCAATAGAGGGTAACTTAACAGGCTACGAACTCGAACTCCTATGCTGACATTAAGAGAGCTTCTTCTATCATCAAAGAGAACTTCGGGACTTCCATATATTGCTACAACATGGAATTAGGGTTGTAAAGAGTATGTATATGCTTTGATTTGATCGGACTTTGGACTTGTACTTGGAATATAACTGCAAACATGTAACGTGTCCACCTGTTCACTTATACAGGACACGTCTTAGCAGCCCATTAGGAAGAGGGTCTAGAAAGCTCCGCTCGGCACTCCCATGGAATGTTACGGGGTTTGTGATCTAGGTCTTTGCAGGTCTGCCACGTAGCAGAAGTATTCCGACCATTCCCACTTAGAACTGACCCGAATCAGGGATTCCTCTAGTGGTCAAAATTCCTAGAGAGTGACTAGCATCGAATCCCGGCAAACTACTTTACGCAGAAACGTCAGGGTCGAAGCAGATTCATGCTGCACTTAGTTCAACTAGAATGGGAAATGAAAGGGATGCAAAGCTCAACCTCTCTGCCCATAAGGCATAGTCCCATTCCGTTCCCCTAAAACAACATAAATCGGGGTTCTAGTAACCTAGATTCTAGGTCAACGTTCCTTGATGTACATTTCCTTCGAGAGAAGTTCCCTACCGTCCATTTCGCTTGAGAAAAGTTCCTGGCCAACCGGGACCACCCATCCGTAGGACGGACCCATGGCCACATCCACCGCACTTTCCTCAGGATTGCTTTAGTTGTCTAATTACCTACCATATTTAGTTGGACATCCATAAAACAACTTCCTTAATTAGCCAGTTAGACACGGGTTCCTTCACATAATCTTAGCACTTGACATATAAAAATAGTGTCAAACAAGTTCCTTTTCAACAGGTTATCTTATTATCTTCGGAAAACATCATATAATCCAGCCCGTAGGCTAATCCATAATCCGCCCGAAGGCTATCCATAATCCATCCGAAGGAAATCCAGTAATCCACAGGGATTACTAATCCAAGATTCCGCCCATAGACTAGTATGCAGGCCAGAGTCCCCTTGGCACCCAAGCGTCCTCGTGCTCCAAGTAGCACCCAACGGAGAGACCTCTTGTGGCAGGTTCGGTCCACGTTCCCGGTGCGGCTAACAATCCCCTTGGTTAGGGTCAGGCAGACAGTCGGGGGTAACTGATGCTGCCTCTCCCTTCAGGCCTTCAACCTGAAGCATTATCAACTTTCCATCTTTTAGTTCCTTGAGCAAACAATGCAAACAGTGCTCCTAAACTTTTACAAGCACAATCAATCTAGTGGTCGTTTATTTAGCCAACTGCTAAGGAGTAAATCCTTCTCTCTGAATGCATCCAGCATTCGATCCGGGATCAATTGCGACTTGGCAAGATCCCCAAGAGTTTGTTTGTTTACCCTTTTATCCTTGGGTTAGGGTCATACCCTCTCAACCCAAATTAACCAACACCTTAGGTTTCTTAAGTTAAGACAATGAATCTTGGTGACCATGTCGCTCTAACTTGTTTGATCCTTTTCTTACTAGGCAAAACATAACTTTCCTTAACTTGGCAAGTCAGCCCAAGAAAGGTTATGTAACACGATGTCTACTCATCCTCTTGCAAGTTAGACTTGCACTAGAACCTGCCAACCTCATTCCAAGGAATGGCAAATCTATATTGTGATTAAACCACCAGGCCATGCGATGTTGCAACTTGTTGCACAAGTGTCGTATCTATCTCATGGGATCATTTCACCCATTGAACAACGTTTCCTAGTCAAGGAATTTTGTTTAGACAAGATGCAGGGTTTAGGGTGTCTTCTTACCCAACCCAACCCTAATTGTACTAGGCCGACAATGTTCCTAGGGTTTCCAAACTCAATCCGAGTTTTATCATTAGGTTAGTCGATAGAAATCCTAGATCGTTGTTTGCATAGGCATCCAATTGACCCAAAAATTCCGTGAGTGTGGATAGGGTCCTTGGGTTTGAGGGTTTCGACTCAGCATCCAAGTACGATACTAGGCTCCATTTCTGACGTGCCAAGCTCTAGCTAATACTTGAGGTGTTTATCGTATCGACTAGTTATGCCTATATGAATCCCTTGTGGGTTAGGTAATTTAGCTAAATTAGACTACTTGTCTTGCGATAGGGAACGATCCTTCCCTAGAGATGTTAAACTTGTTCTAAAGGTGTAAATAGTTACAAGACATCAGAATACCTGTAAACATATGATTCCTTACTTCTACATGCCAAAAAGGTTTGCAATAACCCTAAATTTTCTTGCTAAAGTCATTACGCATGATAATTTGAAGAATAACTTACATAGGACCTTCTAGGATTTACATCAAGGAGTTATGCCAACAACCTTTTGTCTAAGCTTTAGAATTTCATGCTTTGATAAGCCATGCAATCTTTTCTAAATGCAACTAGATGAAATGAAATTCACGCATGACGAATATGTAAAATGCAAGCCTTTTCTAGATAGAACATTGTTAATGAAGTTCATGTGACATGCAACCTTTAATCCATTCCACAAGTGTCCTTGCATGCAACATGCAATGTCCATTGTTTCATTTTCGTGCCGTGCAACAGACGTTAACAATTCTTTCCATGCAAGACATAACAAGGAAGTTATTGACTAAATGCAAGATACACTTGTTCTTTCGGGGTCAATCAAGGATACACTTAACAGTTTCAACTTCTAACTCTGAGAAATATGCGCTTAGGCTTGTTACCTTCGAAGTGCACGAAAAAGCAACATGCAGCTAAGCTCCTAAGAGAGACAAGTAGTTTATGTTCGCAACTTTTGGAAATGCAAACAATCCAATTTTCATGACATGCACCAACCCTTGTCCATCGTTCAAAGAGATAATTTATCAAATATACTTTTATCACTACCACATGAACTAACGATAAGCGAAAAATACATTCTCCCTATGGAGTTAAGCGTGCTTAAAGCATTTCTTTATGTGGAAATAAATTCTTGGAACCTGGGCCTGTGGATCCATGGGGATGTCCACGTGTATGTTCTGGGAAGAACCTCCCGTGGGTGCGCATTGCATCTTCTTGGGAGCCATCGTAGACGTGATTATGGACTCCGCATATTCCTTCTAGCCTTTACTCTCGCTCTCCAAGACTTCCTGTAGGTTGATACATTCTCGCTCGCGTAGGAATTGGAGCTTTACGAACCTGGTTTTAAAATCGGGGGAGGCACTTAGAAACAAGGCTTATGGGCCTTATCCTTTAGAAGTTTCTAAGAAGCTTTTGTCTCCCACAACCACGTGGGAGAAAATGGGGTTAATGATTTGGGAGAATTATGACATCGAATGAAAGGGGGCTAGGATTATGATGAAGGCGAGGATGAACGGCGACAGCAGCGCTGCAATCGACGGCAGCTGGCGGCGTATGGTGCTGGTGAGCTCGGCGCAGGGCGGCGGTCCTTCATCACGGCGGAGTTCATTTTCTCTTCCCTGATCCTCCTCATGTGCCCACCCTAAGGGGTGTTTTTATAGTGCTAAGGGGAGGGGAGAGATTGCACACACGTGGAGCCCCCCATGCTTCTCCCTTCTCCCCATGCACTCCACCTCTACAAGCTCCCCACACTCCTACTTACTCTCCTCATACTCCCTCTCCTCTAGCCATGCATCTGCTAGGGAAAGGGAGAATCAGAGAAAAAATTTGCATAAATTTCATTATTATCCAATTGCCCCTTCAAAAAGGGAGTTCTCCCGTGGCTTTTATAGTCTTCAAGCCCGGCCTCAATTGCACAATGCGGAGGGCTCATTTTTGCGCATGCAAGGTACGGATTAAGCTACAAATAATTACGATGTGGGAGATAAGCTTGCACAGGTTTTTTTGCGTGGGCGTGCGGTGATCAAAGCTCCTTAATATTTCGAACGGAAATATTACATTCTCTCCCCCTTGGAGGAATCAAGATGTCCTCATCTTGAGAAGAACTGGGGGTATTGCTGGTTGAGAGTGCTTTCATCCATCCAAGTGGCATCCTCCTCGGAATAATCTTTCCATTGGATGAGCCATTCTCTCAAGGATCTGGATCTCAATTGTTTCTCCCTAACATCTAAGATCATGTCAAGCCGTAGCTCAAGGACTCCTTGGCTAAACATTACAACTTGTTGGTCATCAAGTATATGGCTAGGATTAGGTACATACTTCTTCAGTAGAGTGATGTGGAATACATTATGAACCTTTAGCTTCTCAGGGAGTTGAAGTCTATAAGCATTAGGCCATAAGCACTTGAGAATCTTGTAGGGTCCACAATACCTTGGACTTAGCTTCTTGCATTCTCCTAAGGATAGGGAACTCTTCTTTGGGCGTACGTGAATGAAGACCATGTCTTCTTCAGCGAAGGTTCTATCTTGACATTTCAAATCTGTGTATGCCTTCTGCCTATCCTTGGTGGCTTGGATGTCCTATCTTATTGACTTCATTTGGTCATCCATATCTTCTAGCATCTGCCTTGAAGCTTCAACCCTCAAGGTTGGATCCGAGAAGTTTAAAGAACTTTGACAGTCATGCCCATACAATGCTTGAAAAGGAGTCATCTGAATGCTTTATTGGTAAGAAGCATTGTAGGAAAACTCAACCAGATGGCAAGTATTGAATCCACCTTTTTGGTTCACGGTTGCAGTGTAAGCATATCCTTGATGACTTGGTTGACTCACTCCGTTTGGCCATCAGTTTGGGGATGGTAAGCTGTACTAAAAAAAAGTTGAGTCCCAGTGGCTTCAAAGATAGCTCTCCAGAAGTGTGACGTGAAGAGAGAATCATGATCACTAATGGTTCTTTTGGGCAACCCATGTAGCTTGAATATCTCCTTGATAAATAACCTTGCAATGTGAGAGGCTTTATAGTTTGTCTTAATAGGAATAAGATGTGCAACCTTGGTGAGCATATCCACCACAACCATAATGGAGCTATATCCCCCTTGAATTTGGGGTAGGCCAACAACAAAGTCCATACTGTTGACTTCCCATTTCATGGGGAATGTCAAGTGGTTGCAACTTTCATGGCATTTTTACATGTTCGGCCTTAATACGTTGACAAGATAAACACTCAGTGACATATTTGAGAATGTCACCTTTAAGCCTCTCCCAATAGTAGCTCTTCCTGACTGCATTGAGGGTCTTGGAATAGCCAGGATATCCTGAGAAAGGGGAGTCATGAGCTTCCCAAAGTATCTTCTGCTTGAGTGACTGGCTTTCCGGTATACATAAGCTCACTCTATAGTAGAAAAGTCCACTATTGATGGAGAATTCTTGATACTTAGCCTATAGCTTCGGGTCTTGATCCTTGATAGGGATCTCCCTTAGCATCTTTTGATAGGTTGGATCATGGCATGCCTCTGCTCTAGCTAGCTCAAGTATTGGGTTGTTTGGCATGGATACCTTTGTGGCTAGAGATCTAGCTATTGATGGATCCTGCAAGATTAGAGAATTTAGAAATGCCTTGTGATTGAGCGCGTCGGCAACTACATTCTCCTTTCTAGGCCGATATTTGATTTCAAAATCATATTCCTCCAATACTTCGATCCATCAACGTTGCCTCTTGTTGAGCTCGTTTTGGGTAAAGATCCACTTAAGACTTTTATGATCTGCCACTAGGGTAAACTTGTTACCCAACAGGTAGTGTCTCCAAAGCTTGAGAGCATGGATGATAGCTAACAGCTCTAGATCATGGGTAGCATAATTCTTCTCATGGCTCTTTAGTTTTCTTGAAGAGTATGCTATAGGATGACCTTCTTGCATAAGCACAAATCCTAAGGCAAGCGTGCTAGCATCAATTACTACTTCGAACTCCTTACCAAGATTCGGAAGTTTGAGGATAGATGCTGATACCAAACTTTGCTTTATTCTATCAAAGCTAGATTGTTCAATAGGTGACCATATAATTGATGTTTGCTTCTTCAGTAGATCGGTCAGAGGTGCTGTAATCAAAGCATAGTTTTTGATAAAGGCCCTGTACCATCCTATCAAACCAAGAAAACTATGTATTTCCTTAACAGTTGTTGGTATTGGCCATTCCTGAACATCTCTATGACTTTGGCCGGATCCATTGAGATTCCTTCTGTTGACATGATGAATCCTAGATATTCAATCTGACGTTTGAAGAATGCACACTTCTTCATCTTGGCATAAACCTTGTGTGCCCTCATTGTCTCAAGGACAATTCGAAGCTAGGGTTCAAGATCTTCTTCCTGTTTGGAGTAGACTAAGGTATCGTTGAAGAAGACAAGTACGAAGTCATCAAGATATGGCCTAAAGATATCTTGTATTAACCTATTGAAGGTGGCCGGTGCATTCTTCAGCCCGAATGACATGACCCTGAATTTGACCGAAGTCGAATTTCACATTACATTACATGTCCACTTTAGCTTTTAGCCAAGTGACCAAATCACTTAACTTCTTTATCAATACTCATAGTCAAGACAATCGTTGATAAAAAAAGTCTTATTCCATTCATATGGGCATAGCCCTTTCAAGTAAAATCATTCTTGGGGAGATTGAACAAGTTGATACATTAATTCGAGGAGAATAAGATGTTGTTGCATTCAGCTACGAGAACTGTGTAATAGTATGGATTGGGATCATGGATCTTCAAGAATCGATAGGTCATTGGAAGATCACAGTATCTTTTCCTTTGATATCTGTTCTACTCATGACGTCCCAACACCTTAATTCTGTCTGGCAGGGATTACTCGAGTCACTTCCCTATACACATACGCGTTCTGCTTAACCCTTTGACCTCCGACATGTAGGGTTGTGTTTGCGTGAGCCTTAATGAAGATGAACAGCTTCACAATCTTTAAGTCCTCCATCCACTTGACTCTCTTCAAGTTAATTCGAAGATACGCAAGTCGGTGGGCAGCTATGTAATAGATCCCTGAAACACCCATCCATCTCCGTTCCATGTACAAGGGTGATGGATTGTAGATGCGGTCTAGGATATTCATCATATCGAGCCTTCGTCAATACTCTGAAGCACGCATCACGGTCATAAACATGAACTAGAACACCAAGAATCTGTTCCATGGTTCATGACTCTCCAACACAGCATCGATAAGTAAGGAAATGTTCTTTACAGCAACATTTTCCGTACTTCTTCTCATTAAGTTCTTATAAAGACAAATCCTTTGTTGGTTAGCTCTGATATCAACTCTAACGTGTCCACCTGTTCGCTTGTAGGACATGTCTTAGTAGCCCATCGGGAAGAGGGTCTAGAAAGCTCTGCCCGCACTTGCATGGAATTATACGGAGTTTTCGATCTAGGTCTTTTTGAGTCTGCCACGTAGCGGAAGTATTCCAGCCATTCCCACTTACGACCAACCTGAATCAGGGATTCCTCTAGTGGTCAAAATTCCTAGAGAGTGACTAGCGTCGAATCCTCGGCAAACTACTTTACGCAAAAACGTCAGGGTCGAAGCAAATTCATGCTGCACTTGGTTCAAGGCGAATGGAAAACAAGAGGGATGCAAAGCTCAACCTCTCTGCCCATAAGGCATAGTCCCACTTCGTTCCCCTAAAACAACATAAATCGGGGTTCTAGTAACCTAGATTCTAGGACAACGTTCCTTGCTGTGCATTTCCTTCGAGAGAAGTTCTCTACTATCCATTTCGCTTGAGAAAAGTTTCCGACCAACCGGGACCACCCATCCGTAGGACAGACCCATGGCCACATCCACCACACTTTCCTCAGGGTTGCTTTAGTTGTCTAATTACCTACCACATTTAATTGGACACACATAAAAAAACTTCCTTAATTAGCCAGCTAGACACCGGTTCCTTCACGTAATCTTAGCACTTGGCATAGAAAAACAGTGTCAAATAAGTTCCTTTTCAACAGGTTATCTTATTATCTTTGGAAAACATCATATAATCCAGCCCGTAGGCTAATTCATAATCCACCCGAAGGCTATCCATAATCCGCCCGAAGGCAATCCAACAATCCACAGGGATTCCTAATCCAAGATTTCACCCATAGACTAGTATGCGGACCTCGAGATCCAATCTCGAGTCGCGTTGGCCTCTTGTGCAGGGCCAGAAGGCAAGGGATTTACAGCCAGAGCCCCTCCTGGCACCAAAACGTCCTCCTGCTCCAAGTAGCACCCAATGGAGAGACCTCTCGCGGTGGGTTTGGTCCACATTCTCGGCGTAGCTAACAACCCCCTTGGTTAGGGTCAGGCAAACTGTCGGGGGTACCTAATGCTACCTCTCCCTTTAGGCCTTCAACCTGAAGCATTAGTTAACTTTCCATCTTTTAGTTCCTTGAGCAAACAATGCAAATAGTGCTCCTAAACTGTTACAAGCACAATCAATCCAGTGGTCGTTTATTTCGCCAACTGCTAATGAGTAAATCCTTCTCTCTGAATGCATCCAGCATTCGATCTGGGATCAATTGCGACTTGGCAAGATCCCCAAGGGTTTTTTTGTTTACCCTTTTATCCTTGGGTTAGGGTCATACCCTCTCAACCCAAATTAACCGACACCTTAGGTTTCTTAAGTTAAGACAGTGAATCCTGGCGACCATGTCGCTCTAACTTGTTTGATCCTTTGCTTACTAGGAAAAACATAACTTTCCTTAACTTGGCAAGTCAGCCCAAGAAAGGTGATGTAACACGATGTCTACTCATCCTCTTGCAAGTTAGACTTGCGCTAGAACCTGCCAACCTCATTCCAAGGAATGGCAAATCTATCTTGTGATTAAACCACAAGGCCATGCGACATTGCAACTTGTTGCACAAGTGTTGCATCTATCTCATGGGATCATTTCACCCATTGAGCGGCATTTCCTGGTCAAGGAATTTTGTTTAGACAAGATGCAGGGTTTAGGGTGTCTTCTTACCCAACCCAACCCTAATTGTACTACGCTGACAATGTTCGGTCCTAGGGTTTCAAAAATCAATCCGAGTTTTATCATTAGGTCGATCGATCCTTAGGGTAGAAACCCTAGATTGTTGTTTGCATGGGCGTCCTATTGACCCAAACATTCTTTGAGTGTGGGTAGGGTCCTTGGGTTTGAGGGTTTCGACTCAGCGTCCAAGTATGATACTAGGCTGCATTTCTAACGTGCCAAGTTCTAGCTAGTACTTGAGGTGTTTATCGTATTGACTAGTTATGCCTATACGAATCCCTTGCGGGTTAGGTGATTTAGCTAAATTGGACTACTTGTCTTGCAGCAGGGAACGATCCTTCCCTAGAGATGCTCAACTTGTTCTAAAGGAGTAAATAGTTACAAGACGTCACAATATATGTAAACATGTGATTCCTTACTTCTACATGCCAAAAAGGTTTGAAATAACCCTAAATTTTCTTGCTAAAGTCATTACGCATGATAATTTGAAGAATAACTTACATAGGACCTTCTAGGATTTACATCAAGGAGTTATGCCAACCACCTTTTGTCTAAGCTTTAGAATTTCATGCTTTGATAAGCCATGCAATCTTTTCTAAATGCAACTCGATGAAATGAAATTTATGCATGACAAATATGTAACATGCAAGCCTTTTCTAGATAGAACATTGTTAATGAAGTTCATATGACATGCAACCTTTAATCCATTCCACAAGTGTCCTTGCATGCAACATGCAATGTCCATTGTTTCATTTTTGTGCCGTGCAACAGACGTTAACAATTCTTTCCATGCAAGACATAACAAGGAAGTTATTGACTAAATGCAAGATACACTTGTTCTTTCGGGGTCAATCAAGGATACACTTAACAGTTTCAACTTCTAACTCTGAGAAATATGCGCTTAGGCTTGTTACCTTCGAAGTGCACGAAAAAGCAACATGCAGCTAAGCTGCTAGGATAGACAAGTAGTTTATGTTCGTAACTTTTGGAAATGCAAACGATCCAATTTTCATGACATGCACCAACCCTTGTCCATCGTTCAAAGAGATAATTTATCAAATGTACTTTTATCACTACCACATGAATTAATGATAAGTGTAAAATGTATTCTTCCTATGGAATTAAGCGTGCTTAAAGCGTTTCTTTATGTGGAAATAAATTCGTGGAACCTGGGCTTGTGGATCCGTGGGGATGTCCACGTGTATGTTTGGGGAAGAACCTCCCGCAGGTGCACATTGCATCTTCTTGGGAGCCATCGTAGACGTGATTATAGACTCCGCGGATTCCTTCTAGCCTTTACTCTCACTCTCCGAGAATGCCTGTAGGTTGATACCTTCTTCCTCGCATAGGAATTGGAGCTTTACGAACCCGGTTTTAAAACCGGGGGAGGCACGTAGAAACAAGGCTTATGGGCCTTATCCTTTAGAAGGTTCTAAGAAGCGTCTAAAGAGCTTATGTCTCCTAGAACCACGTGGGAGAAAAGAGGGTAATGATTTGGGAGAATTATGACGTCGAATGAAAGGGGGCTGGGATTATGATGAAGGCGAGGATGAGCGACGGCAGCACTACTACAATCGGTGGCAGCTGGTGGCGTATGGTGGCAGTGAGCTCGACGCAGGGTGGTGATCCTTCGGCACTGCAGCATTCGTTTTCTCCTCCCTGATCCTCCTTATGTGCCCACCCTAAGGGGTGTTTTTATAGTGCTAAGGGGGGAGGGGGGAGAGACTCCACACACGTGGAGCCCCCCATGCTTCTCCCTTCTCCCCATGCACTCCACCTCTACAAGCTCCCCACACTCCTACTTACTCTCCTCATACTCCCTCTTCTCTAGCCATGCATCGGATGGGGGAAGGGATAATTAGACAAAAAATTTGCATAAATTTCATCATTATCCAATTTCCCCTTCAAAAAGGGAGTTCTCCCAGAGCTTTTACAGTCTTCAACTCCAGCCTCAATTGCACAATGCGGAGGGCTCATTTTTGCGAATGTGGGGTAGGATTAAGCTGCCAATAGTTATGATGTGGGAGATAACCTTGCACAGGTTTTTTTGCGCGGGCGTGTGGTGATCAAAGCTCCTTAATATTTCTAATGGAAATATTACAAAACACGAGACCTTTGAAATCAAATATGTTGTCTTACATCGATCTTGATCTTGCTCCCATCTCATATAACATCCTTGCAATGAGCGACTTTCACAAACTCCCGCAAGTATTTCGTGCAACATTTGGTAAACCTGATGTGAAAGTGTCGCTTTTGGTAATCCACCATCATCATCGATTGTTTCTTCCATTTCGAGCGATGAGATGAGGGCTTTGTTACAATCTCTTTCTTCATCCATTATAATGCAAAATGAGTAGGTGCAATTATCCATTCAATAGCAGCATCAATTGGATTAACAATGACTGTTGTATCAAGAATAAGAGCATATGCTTGATGCGACTAAGGAGATCGAGGCTGTAGTTAGTAAGCAAAAATTATTTGATGGCTGAAATGTTTCAACCTACATTAAAGCCTTTGAAAGCCAGATGCACTTTTTCGGAGTTCCAATCAATTAGAGTAACTATTTCTTATGGATTTTCATGACTACTTTGCGGATTAGACTAACAAATTTGTTCTTATTAGACTCCAACTAGGATTCTTTCAAGAAAGCGCTCAAAGATGAATATTTTCTGGAGGATTATGGTATTGCTACATGAAAGACACTCAAAGAGTGGGTTTATCAACCCAACAAAGGACTTGTTGCTTGTGAATTGTTGTGGGAGTTTGAAGAGCGATATAACTAGTTGGATGCACTAGAGCAAAGAGCTCTAAACTCAAAGAGAGTGGAGTTATTTTTATAGGTGGCTAATCCTAGACTTCACAATGAGTTGGGAGAGCTACTAGAGGACCGTATGCAACCAATGGGATTAAAGGCATATTGGGAAGAGGCTGTCAATGCGGTTTCTACATTGATGAAGAGGCAAAGATGGAAGGATCGCTTGTAGAATGAGATGCAGTCATCACCAACAATGTCTTCTCCTACCACAACTTCTCTTACTTCTCCTATTGCACCATCCACTACTTCTCCTATTTCTCAACTAGTGTCTATACCTAAGCCTATTCCTATTGCGGTTTTCAGACCAACTGCAAAACAGACTATCGAAGATATGGTGGAGGAGATATCAAAGAATTTAAAAGACCTAAAAATCAAGATGACTAGAATGGAACAGTAGTAGCCGCTTAGTCCAGCTTCAGTGTCAATCCCAACTTCTTCTACTCTTACAAATTCTTCCAAGATTGATCGTGTCCATCATTGCATGTGGTGTGATTGTCCAGATTATGAGTAAAGGGATTGTCAAGATTTTGAAGAGGCGAAAAGGATAAAGTTGGTAGTCTGGAAACACAAGATGATATGTTCCGATCAAATCAAATTTTGGTAAGGGTGGTATGAAGAAACTATTAGAGGAGTCCCTTTTGCGCTCTTCTTATGTGATGCAAGAGGTGGCAAGAGAAGCTGTTTCCTATGGTCTTCAGTTAGAGTAGTTGTTGCTGACGAAGGAAAAATCTCCTTTATGGTCCTATGCACTACATTTAGAGAAAAAGGGGAAAACTTCAATATCCAAACTTTCAGCTATAGGTGATGAGATCAGGAAAGGGATTGGATGGAATGATCGAGTTGATGTCTTTTCTATCTATGCCTATATGGAAAAATCTCAAGGATTCGAAGTGATTGGTGAGGAGAAGTAGAAAAGAGATGACGATCGCTTGAAGATTAGAAGAGGGTGACTAGGAGGAGTGATCCAATTTCTCAGCCTTCTTCTTCAGGACTAGAGAAGAGTGTGGCTGATATTCAGAAGCCAAAAGTACACAAAGATCAGAAAGCCCCGAAGGCAAAGGATTCGAAGCCAAAAAAGCAACTTGGATTCAAGCTACTTTCCAGCATTGAGAGGACTACGAACTTGAAGAAGGTGCTTGAGGATCGAATTCTTAATTGCAATATTGAATTCACTTTTGGAGAAGTCTTGGAAATTGCCAAAAGATAATTTCATGATGTTATCATTGACATCATTAAAAGAAAAGGACAAATTATTGAAGAGTCGACACAGGATATGATTGATCGAGAGGCTCTAGCAGTTTGCTGAGGCTATTATCTATGGCTTGCAGATTGAGGAGATTGATTCAGATAAGAAAATTACTAAGGAATCTATAGATGGAGCTTTATGTATGTAGTCCAAGAAGGTTCTTTAGCCTTTACTTCAGCCTCTATAGTATGCGGAGAGTGATGGTGCACCTGGATTGGTGTCTCGTAGCCGTTTTTCTCATTGTCACTAGGCTCATGCGCATATGGAGATGGTAGTAAAGCTTAATGAGACAGAGACCCCTTGTGTTGCTCTTTTGAATCACAACTATGAGATTAATGTCGTAGTGTGTGGATTGTATGATTTTGGTAGATGGCCAATTGATGTGGATCATGGTTGGCGCATGTGTGTGGCCAACAATACTACAGGAGATTTATATGTTGCTTGTCTGAACTTGAAGATTTCTATTGGAGATGTGGATAAGACCTATCATTTCCTTGTGCAAAACTCTTGTTCTTATTGCTCAGTCTCGAATGCTGACTAAGGCTTTGGACAATGGGTTTGCATATGCATAGATCCGAAGTAAGGATGGAAAGAGGGCTGTCCAGTTCATGACACAGTTTGTGTCAACCATCAGCACAATAAGGATTCTTTGAAGGATTCCCCTATTCTAGAAAGAGAGACAAATTTTTGCTAGGTACCACTGTCTTGTGAGATGACAGTGGTATGAGACAAGAAAAGCTCTCATCTCCTCGCAGCGGTAGTTTTTCCTTAGGAGTTTATGGTGTGTCTGTTGAAAGTGCTTTGTGTTTTTAGCATATTACAGACATGCCTAGAGCTGCCAGGCACAACTTGAAGAGAAAAGGAAAATAATTGAAGCTTGCAAGTCTTTTACAAGATGAAGACAAGGTAGATGGTCTCTATGACAAGCTGTCATGCTCGAATACTCGAGGATCTTTCCGCATTGCTGAAAACTGAAAATCAAGAGCTATCACATGTCTTATAGGCCCATTCTCTAGCGATGTATTGCAAAATTTTTGTTTTCATGCTACAAGAAAATTTGGATGCTGATAAGTCTCAGCAAAAAGTGTTCTTTGTTGAAATATTTCAGCAAAAAGATCTACAAGGTTTTGTTTATATATAGCAAAATTTGTGTTTACCAGGGTATTTACATCAAGGGCTAAAAATTGCAAGTTGTAGCAAAGAAGCTAGAGTTAAAACCAATATAATACAATTGACAAGAATAATAGACCACTTGCAAGACTGCAACCTTTGGATAGTGATGAGATGATTAAGAGAGTAGCTATGTAGCCTCCTTTACGAGATCCTACAAGTATTGGACATAAGTTTTCAGCCGAAACAATGAAAGAGATGAAGATTGGGACTGAATATTTTTTACTTCCAGTAAAGATGAAATGTTTTGAGGACATGTTGAGCAAACATGGGAGAGCCTTCACTTTTTTCCCACATGAGATAGGTTGCATTGATCCTAAGGTTGTGACACCTATGGTTATTTTTACCATTCCACATGTTCCTTGGAATCTACGACCTATTCCTGTGCCTAGGGCTCATTTGCCGAAATTGATGGAGCTTTTGAATGAGCAGATTAGGATGGGGATTCTAGAACCATCTTCAGCTCCATTTTCTAGTAGATGGTTCACAGTTCCCAAGAAGAACGGGACACTCAGATTCATACAGGACCTATAGCCGGTGAACTGGGTCATTATATGGAATGCTGGTGCAGGACCTATTGTGGATGAGTTTGTAGAGGCTTTTGGTGGACATGTTATCTATTCACTTGGCAATATTTATTTTGACTATGACGAGTTCCAACTTGCCCTTGAGAGTAGAGATTCAACTACGATGAAGACACATTTAAGCCTTGTCCAGATGTGTACAATCCTGTAGTGAGCTACCAATTTGGTTGCTCATATGATGAGTGGGATGAACAAGCATCTTACAGGATTTTATTCTAGAGCTTACCATGCCTTTCATTGAGGATCTCCCTATCAAGGATTGTTTGGAGAAAGAGAAGGATGATACTTTAGATGATCATGGATGAAAGTACTTTATGACCATGCATATCAAATATGTTGAGAGGATTCTTTGCAGGCCTAGAGGAAGTGAATTTGACCTTATCGGGGTGAAGTCTACATATGTGTGGATATTATGGCAAGAGGCCTTCCCCTGCGAAGGTTGATGCCATAGAGAAGATTATGGAGACTTGCTCTTCTACTTCGGAGGGTCACTGGTATCTTGGAGCTTGTGTATTTTATCTTATTTTGACTCCTCATTTCGCTCATATTGCAGATGATCTCTACCAGCTCTTGAGAGAAGGGCAACATTTTTCTTAGGGCATGAAACACACTAGAGCTATGTAGAAGCTGAAGAGATGGTTGAGAGCTGCTCTGAATTTTCAGAAAGTAGATTATGAGTGTGGGAGACCTATTTTACTTACTCTTGATACTAGTCCTATTGGCATTGAATGGGCTGTTGACCAAGACGATGCAAAATGGGAATAGGTATGGCATTCGGTTTGGGGTGAAAGTCCTCAACGATCTGCATTGCAGGTATCCATAGATTAAGAGGGAGCTCTTGGGAGTTATTACGGCTCTCAAGAATGATAAAGAGTACTTCATTGGTGTTGTTGTGGTGGTCGAGATTGATTGCTTGCCTCTTCTAGGTATGCTTACGAGTTGTTCTACTCTAGAAATTGTCATGCTTAGGTGGATTGGGTACATAAAATTCATGAATCCCGAGTTCAAGGCACATAGTATGTAAAGACAACCCAATAACCGATATGCTTTCATGAGAGAGGTATGATAATATGGATTCTTTTTGCACTGATGATGATGTTGATGATGGGGATGATCTTTGAGCCATGCATGCTGATCATACTTGACATGTATATGCTTTGGAGAGCTTTGATGAGTCTTTGTATACAAGAGAGTATTTGCAGATTGGCTATTATTTGAGTACCATGTCTAGACAGGATGGATGGATTGATGTGGACTTCAAGAAAATCAAAAGGAAAGATTATGGTTTCTTCTTGCGGAGTGGGCTGCCTTGGAAGCATCCATGGAAGCAAGGATGACATCTATTGAGAGCTGTATGTGACAGAGCTTCACAGGTACAAATTATGAGAGAGTTTCATAAAATTCTATGGGTAGGACATCTATTTGGGTGACCTATGAGAAGATTAGAGAGGGGTACTGGTGGAGAGGCATGCATGGAGATATCTCAAAGTTTGTTGAGACATGCACTAATTGTCAATTGTTTTCTTTAGTGAGGCATAGAGAGGAGGTATTTCACCCTACTTACCCTCTACGTATTCACTACAAGTGATTTGATTACCATGCCTGTTGGATTGTGGCAGATGCGTTACATTGTTTTGGCATGAGAGGATCTCACAAATTAGGTGGAAGGAAGAGCATTGAGGATGAAGCTACTTTAGTGGTCTTGTAAGTTTTTGTTGGAGGATGTTATTTGCAGGTATGGTTGCATTGGGAAAATTACAGTAGAAAGAGATGAGTTGGATGTTGATGAGGCTAGGGATTTTTTCTCTCACCTTGGCATTAAAATTGCTTTGACTTTAGCATATAATCGAAAAGGCAATGGGAAGAGCAAAAGAGGCCATCTAATGATTGTGAAAGCCTTGGCCAAAGCATGCAGTGGATGGGTCAGAGAATGGCCTAGATTGTTGCCTTAAACCTTATGGGCTGATCACACTACCCATAGTGTGACCACAGGTTATATGCCACCTGAGTTGATGTGTGGAAAGAAATTGGTTATGCCTACAGAGACTTGCACACTCACTTGTAGTTCTCACTGTGGTAGTAGGATGAGATGACATGACCTTTTGGCTCTTTGTATTTGTTACTTGGAGAGGAGATCCCAGGATATTGATAGAGTTGTCTAGAAACTCAAAAAGGCCAGAATTTGTAGCAACAAAGACTGATTTCATAGTAGACAGATTGAGACCTAGAGAGATTGAAGAGGGAGATCGGGTATTGATCTATGACAACAGTCTAGACAACCAACACAGTGCTATCTGCAAGGTTTCAAGTCAATGGTTTAGGCCTTATTTAGTGTAGCATGTCCATGACAATGCTACGTATTCCTTAGCAGAGCTTGATGGTACAATATTGCACATAGTGATTGCAAGAAAGAGAATCAAACTATTCAAAAGGAGAGATGATGCAGCCTATGCAATTGAGGAGTTGGATTATGAGTTTTATGATGGACTTGAGGCAAGAGATAATGTAGATGAGGATGTGGATATTGCAGATGATTTTGCATAAGATGAGGAGATCATCTTGACTGTTGAGCTTGGTGGTGATGAGGATGGGTAGCTGTGATTTGAAGGATGTGCAATTTTGGAAGGGGGGGATGTTATGACACTACACGTCCACCATATGAACATAAATGTAGAGTTTTTCCCAAGGAATTAGAACTCATTAGTCTGTGTCATTAGGAATTTTTTTTCTATTGTGTGTGTCTTTTTGTTTTCCATTTAGTTAGAACTATCAGTTTGAAAATTAGATTGCTTGGTTCCATCCTAATTTTTTTGTATTCGTTGAGTAGTACTCAAGTGCAAATAACCTGTGTGTATGTCTCTATGTGTGGTAGCTCATATAAGTGCTTGTTTGTTCTATTGTTGAGGATCTAGTTCGAAGATTGCACATGAAGAAGACAGGGAGTCAAATCTATTGCCAAAGTGTTTGGAAGATTCAAATGCTCTCACACAGGCTATGAATATCTCATGGGGCTTTTTTTGATGCCCTATGGTAGAATTGGCATAAGCGAATATTTTTTTAGCCTTCAAAAAGGGGAGAGCTAGGGGGACTTCATTTATGATAGCTACAACCACCACTTAATGAAAATGATGCATGGTCAAAGGAAATGAAAGATAGAGATGAAGGAGAGAAGTCTAGCCCAGACTAGTGTTGCTCAAACTTACATCATCATCTTCTATTCCTCTCAGCCCTCACATTGTGCCAAGACATTGGCTTCTTTGAGAGTAGGGGCTTCCCCTCCGACATTGATGCTTTGCACCCTATCCTAGTTGACCTTTCATGAGACGATTCTTGATATACTGATGATGAAAAATCTGTTTAAAATTGAATTGTTGAAGAAGTCAACAATCTGTAAAGTTGTACTACTAAAGATGACAAATCTGTCAGAGCTATATTATTGAAGATGTCAAATCTGACAAAGCTAAATTGTTGAAACTGCCAAAGCTGAATTACTGAAGATATCAAATCTATCAAAACTGAATTGTTGAAAGTACCAAAGCTAAATTATTGAAGATTTCAAATCTATCAAAGCTACATTTCTCTTATAGAAGCTCCTGATGTCTTATAGAATACGCACGGGAGTTTCTGAAAGTCACTCATCGCAAGGACGGTATGTGAGATGGGATCAAGATCAATATCAATGTAAGACAATAGATTTGATGTCAAAGGTCTCCTGTTTGCAGTTCTATTCCAAGTATACATCCAAATTCCAATCAAATTGAAGCATATACATACTCTTTACAACCCTGATTCCATGTTGTAGCAATACATGGAAGTCCCAAAGTTCTCTTTGATGACACAAGAAGCTCTCTTGATGTCAGCACAGGAGTTCAAGTCTGTACCCTATTAAGTTACCCTCTTTTGAACTCAGTTGCAGCAGCAAATACTTCTTCAAATATACCTGGACCAGCACTAGGTTTGTCTTCATGCCAATTTAGCATACATAGCTAGATTAGCTCCTACATTCTCTGCATATTTTGAGAAAATATTGCCTTCATGGTTGCTCTTACATTCTTTGCATATTCTGAGTAAATATTGCATCCTACATTCTTTGCATATTCTGAGTAAATATTGCATTCATGGTTGCTGAAAACAAGCACTCATATGATTCAATGTAGAATGATTTCCGACAGATTTGACATATTTATTGACATCTTTAACAATACAGTTTTGACAGATTTGACATCTTCAACAATATAGTTTTGACATATTTGACATCTTTAGCAATTTAGCTTTGATAGATTTGACATCTTCAATAATTAAGCTGTGACAAATGGTTGAATGATTGAATAAAATGAACATCTGAACAAGGGGTTAAAGCATGTTGTGTGGTAACTCTAGTGGCAAGACGCATTGTAGGTAGTTATGCAGGTAATAAGGATGATCCTTTGCTTTAAAATAGTGATGATAATCATGCTAGAGCAAGGAAATTCAATCAACATAATCCTCTCATGGAGCTATTGAGAAAAGAAGAGTTCCACAATAAATACTGCAAGGATCCTGGAAGCAAGATAGCAAGCTTGGAACCTATATAAATGGAGTTATCTAAAAATGAAATAGAGAAAGCAAGGCAGGTTTTGTAGACAAATTGTTTGAAGATGAATCAGAGAAACACAGTGGAAAATCATAGTAGATAGAATGTTTGATGAGTCACAGACACCTAGCATTTGATGATTCATGAAAGTATACCACCCATGTTAGGTAAACAATGATCTTCTTGTGAGAGAGGAGGCTTGAAAAGCTTATACCATGAGGTGAAGTGGCTCCTATAACATGATCGATGGTGTATGGACATGCCTTTGCAATAGTTGGAAAAAAATCTCATTATTTTAACTTCAAACATGAGTAACAAACAATCCAACACCCTGAAGAGTAGTTAGCATGTGCCTAATACTTAGGATTCTAAATTCATGGCATTGGCATCATTAAGAGAGGCAAAGATGGAGCACCAAACAAAATGGGAGAGCATATATTACTCTCTATTTCAAGTGAAGTACCAATCTATGAGACGCGATGAACATCAACTTCAAAATAATATTGATGGAGAGGAAGCAATAATTCTAGGGAAACAAAGAGCACCAGCTATTGTTTCTTCCAATTGACAACTTCTCTAAGGGAAGCACTAATTCTGGTAAAATAGAGAGCACTTGCTCCAAGGGAGGGATTGTCGGTAGTTGAAGGACATTAAAACGAGGTGTATGCTTTGAAGGTGAAAGCAATGGATCAGGGACAACAAGAACAACGATTTCCAAGTCAAACAAATTTGAAGAAGCTGAATCTACTTTGGAAATCCTTGAACTTCTTGGTTGAGTACAACAAAGAGCATATTGGATGCACAAGTGGAAAAATATAGAGAATTGCTAAGCATGCAATAATATTCCTATCCCAAGATGGCAGGCTCTTGTAGATTATGTATGGAGGAGTGGTGCTACAGGTTATTTGTTGTCACATTTAGCTAAAGCAGATAGCTCCTCACTTGCAACCATTGTTGGTCATATGTGCAAGTTAGTTAAGAGAATTCTGAAGAGGAAAACTTAATAAGAGAGAGAATCTATAGATCAAAGTATTGTTACCTACCCCATTGACACCACTTTCTTTCACAAGGAGTGTGTGAATTGCACCAAATGCGGCTAAAGGAAGTAAATTGGCTTCTTGCACAAAGTATGCAGTAGGGAGGGATTGGAGGTAGTTGAAAATTAACAGGGGGTGAATTCCTTAAGGAGAAATTGATGGATTCAGATAGTAAGGGCCCTAAACATAATCAAAGAACCTATGTGAACGTCTTGCATAGAGCAGTAAGCACTGACTAGACATAATATGTTCAATGAGTGCATATTTCAATGTGAAAGCATTTTGCGTTTGACTCGCCCACCATGATTTTTATTGGATTTAACCTGTAAGTAGTGGATTGTGTATAGAGAAGTTTAGATATGTGTTGTAGTAGCATGTGTGTTTTTGCTTGTGCTTGAAGAGCATGAACAAGGGGATAGATCTTATCTACCAGGCCTCAAAAGGAAACCTTGTTGAGTCTTTGAGAAAAAGGGATGCTAGGGCATATTGGATTAAAGCAATGCTTGTGTTAATCATACAAAGCTTTGTTATATAGTGTTATGTGCACAACATATCCATGGCAAGGATTGCATTCATTTATCTTCTTCATTTGTTTAGGTATTTATTGGTCATTGCCTTGAATTTTGATTATTAGAGAAAGGCTTGACCATTTTTAAAGTTCAAATTTGTGCATTGTAGATGCATCTTGGTTCTCAAATGTTGTTACCAAGAAGTTTGTGTGATTATGTTTTGCAGACAAGGCCACAAGATTGAAGTAATCCAAGGAGGAAGTAGAGAGGGAAGTCCCGACATACTGAGCCCAATGGAAAGTTAAGTTTAGGAAGAAACTCACAAAGGTATTGTGAATGTGGTTGACTTATACTAGTATTTTGATGTATCTCAATGGCTCTTCCTTTATTAAAATTTCCTAGGTCAAGGTTCTTCTTTTTTGCTTTCCAACATGTGTCATGCACATGGCAAGGGGTTGCAACACTACAACTCAATTGGAAAATTTGGTATCAACTTCTTGTAACAGTTCTAATGTTCAATTCTCCCATGTGGGAATGTGACAAACAAATTTGTTTTTTTCACAGTATTGTACACCCTTAAATTTGCTAAATCATGAAGCATCAAATTCGGACCCTTGAACTAGTCACAAGTGCTTTCAAATTTAAATGTTAAGATTAAAGTCCTAAAGGAGGCTAAAATGAGTTGTCTCTCAATTACATTAGCTTTCTAGTCATTTTTCTTCACTAACTTGATTTATTTATTGAATGCTACTTAGGCTCGGATAAGTGATTGTATGTGCGTGAGCTAACAGGAACTAATTTTTTATACAACTATGAAGAAGATGTTTCATTGAAAAATGGATTAACGTTGTCACAAAGTGAGTAATCAGTGCTAAATGGAAACTCTTTGATTTCTTGACTCAAGGTTTTTTATTCAAATAGGCAAGAATTATTGTGTTGTTCAAATAGTCTTCCTAGTCATCTTCTATGCTTTGCAATGATTCTAGTTGGTGGTAGATATGTTCATGATCATAGTTACATGCTTAGCATTAGATAGGCAGCAATGTTTTAGCTACTTAAGTAGTCTTCTTGCTATCCTTGGTGCATATATCCATTTCTTTGTGAATGTTAATTGTCCATGTAGATGTTTATAAGAGGGAATACATGATTACTTTTAACTTGTTTAGAGGGAATTACATTGTTATAGTTGATTGTAGTGTGAATTTTCTCCACTAAATTGGAGATTCTACATTCTAATATTAAATGACTAGAAGAAGAAACCTGACAAAAAATAGAACTACTCACATGAGAGGCATCAAAAGTTGCACTAGAGTTATTTATTGAAACAGGTAAACTTGTTTATTATATTTTATTATTTGTTGCAGGTGGTGCAACATACCTAGGCAACAATAACCAACATTGATTGTTAAGACATTGAGCCCTCTAGAGTTGTTGTGGAGTAGCAACAGGTCCAAATGTAGTAGTAGAAATGACATGCCAGCAAGAATGATGATGTTAGAGTAGGCAATAGAACTTCCTCCAAGATGTAGTTTGTGGATGAGATGAGCATAGGTAATTTTGTAGCAGACACATGTCCACTAAGGCATTGCTCTTGTTGCGAGTGAGGAATGTAGGAGTGTGTCCTACTCCGAAAAATCAATGTTAAGTGGAGATAAGATGGTTAGTCAATTGGCGGAAATTGAGAGTAGCCTAAGCTACCATGAAAGCCCAAAATTTGTAGTTCTTTGTGGTTTGATATCTTAACATGCATCCTTTAGGGTAGCCATCATCTACTTGATAGTAGGAAATGCAATTGTGAGGTAGATCCAAGGATAGTGACTAATATCTTGTGTAGTCTGAACAATATTTTTAGCAATTGACAACTACTTAAATATAGTTGTATAGACCTAATGTAGGTAGAGTATGAAACATTCCTCACATGGATGTAGGTAAAACCTGTGGTTGTAACAAGAATGGGTACCAAGGTAGAAGCAATAATAGTCACATCTACTTTAGAAAGCATCACATGATAATGAGATGTGAACACTTGTCAAGGTAGGGCAATGAGGCACTACAAGGATATAGGGGCATAGCGACGGGCATTTGCGATGTAGATTAGCGACGTTGCTATTTGCAATGCAAATAGCAACAGTACTCAAAGGAAAAAAAAGCTAGCAAGCGTGGCATTTTGTCGCAAAGATTTTGAGAGAGAGAGAGAAAGAGATCATAGCTTTGGGAGGGACAGGGAGAGGAAGAGAGAGAAGGAGAGCCTCTCACCGCAGCCGCTGTCATTGCCTTTGCGGTGAGTACATTGCCTCCTCTTGGTTTGTTCTTGTTCTTTATTCTTTTCTTTTATTTGTTTTTCTTGAGAATGAGATGCATTGAGGGAGAAAGAGAGGAAATGAGAAAGGGAGAAGAAGAAAGGAAAAGAAAGAGAGAATGAGAGAGAGAGAGAGAGAGAGAGAGAGAGAGAGAGAGAGAGAGGGAGGAAGGGAGGAGAATGTGTGAGAAAACACGAGGGGGTGGAGAGAAACAAAGAGAGGGTTTGTCATGAAAAGGAGACAAAGATTCCATCCTCCTCTTGGTTTGTTGTTTTCTTTCTTCCTTTTTAATTTGTTTTTTAAAGAATGAGGTGCATTGAGGGAGATAGAGAGGAAATGGGAGAGGGAGAAAAAGAACAAAAAAGGAAGAGAGAATGGGAGAGAGAGACAATAAACATGAAAGATAACAAAGAAAGAGAGAGAGAGAGAGAGAGAGAGAGAGAGAGAGAGAGAGAGAGAGAGGGAGGGAGGGAGAGAGGAGAATGAGTGAGAAAACATGAGGGGGTGGAGAGAAACAAAGATAGGGGCAACAAAGGAAGAGAGAGAGAGAGAAAGAAAGATCGGAGAAGGGGGAGAGAACATAAAATGAAGAGCGCAAAGAAAGGTGGATAAATTGTGTTAGGTTAGCTAGAGAACTAAAGCTACTCTTCGAGGGAAAGGGATAAAGGGGGTGTTTAAATTTCCCATGGATTTTTAATACAGCAAATTGGTCTTGGTTAGCCAGGAGAATTCCATTAGAAATCTGACATGCTAGACTATGTCAAGTTCTCGGGAAGGCCAATCATAAATATATGTATGTATCACATGGGTTCAACATAAGGAAATTTTAAAATACCATTTTTACACATTTATACATAGAGAAGGGTCCTATATAAAGAGGTTAGTTACAGATTGAATAGTAAAGGGATATGTTTTATTAAGGAAAAGCTCATAGATAAGGATATTTACAAATAGGCCTTGAACGCACATGACATAGAGGGTGTACATATAAAGTACCCATGGTCAAGTTAGGAATGATCGAATGTAAACTATCCGAGTGTATCATCCTAGATCCAAATCAACATTATTTTAGGGGAACCTAAGTTGAGACTATACCTTATTAATAAAGTGGTTGGTGCATATTACTCCCCTCATTTCTCACTCTCTTTAAACCAATGCAATGTTCTACATATGGTTGAGGTGGACCTTTCCCTAGGAGATAGACTTAATTTGGATGAAAAGGGATCAAATCATGCACACCTTAGATTCACTTTATGATCTTTCTGTGCATTATGAAAGGTTTTGGATGTGGAATGGCATATATTGCTTTATCAATGCTAATCATCTTCCCTACATTAGAGCCAACATTCAGTAGATATAGTGGATAGAAAATATAAAAGTTGTTTAATGGTTATTTTGAAGGAATCTATGGTTAGCCATACTCTTAATGTGTCTAATTTCCATATATCTAAAGTTGTTATGTATTGTAAACCAAGAAGTTTTAGTTGAATTTAATTTTATTGAGTTACAAGAGAAGAAATCCCTTCTCAAACAAATTAGAAAAGAAAAATAGAATGAGAACAAAATCCAATTATTTGTTGCAACGTAGAAAAAATGAAAAACAATGATGGTCATGATGTTCAAGATTGCGAGGCATATCTTAATTAGCATGTCTCGTGTCCTTGCTCTCAATGCAAGCTGGCAATTCGACAAAAGTGCCACTTGTCTATAAAACACGTACGGCACTTTGGCGAGTTCCAATCATAGATCATTGATCAAGGCGATCTCAGACTTTGAGCAAACAATAAGAAAAATGTGAATCAATCATGCCTTATATTCGCAAACTAATTGAATATCATTTACAAAAACATTAGACGTGGCCGTAAAATTTATACAGGGAGGTGACATCTCATCCCTAGGAGGAATACACCTATTGCGGCTAGTTAGAAGAGTCATGGGCATGCGATGGATGGAGTGCTTGATGTTAGGAGGCATATTCCATGATGGATTCCATGATTATATTTATTTGTCGAGGCTCGTACACAAGGTGGATTCCTTGTGCAAGAAGTTGACAAGGACACTTGTCCTTTTCAGAGGTCAGATTAATTGAATTTGCACGTGGGTGATTCCATAGCACGTGATTTCGTAAAAAATATATTAAATTAATAAACGTTTACGAGTTTAGAGTATGCACTTGAATTAAATTAAGGTAAGGATAGAGTTCCAACCTATTTAATTATTTTGTAGTTGAAAATTGCTAGGTATTCACTTTTGTTGGGTTTTATTTCATTATTTTCTAACAATTGTGAATGCTTCAATTGATGTGTAGTGCAAGCGACCGTGGTGTTGGGTAGCACCGCACGACAATGTGAATCCAAATGCCTAGAAAGTTTACTATTTTTTATGGCTGCGCGTCTTATCAGTAAAGGCGTGGCACAAATATTTATTTAGGTGCACTTATTTATTAAAGCACTTAACAAAGCATTTATTATCTTGTATGCGCATAGGTGCTCGATTAAATATTTTATTATTTGATATTTATATTTGGGCATAGCTTGACTTTTGGACGCCCAAATGCTTTACTCTATAAATGGGCAAAAGCAAACGCAAAAGAAAAAGTATGCTATTTGTAAAGTGGACTATTTTTAAGCTAAAAAGATAAATAAATCTATAAATACATGCCGAATGAGGCGCTCACACAAGGCATAGGGGGAGATTGCACCCATTTTGTCTTTTTATCTCATGTCGTGCAAATTCTCTTTTGCTTTTTATGAAGGTTTGTAGAGTTCTTTGTTCTTGGGGACCCTCCGACATTTGCTATGCACGCACGCATCCGATATGCGCACCAATGGTATCAGAGTGTAGCTGAGATCAAGAGCTTCCAATTGCTTATCATCTCGTGCGAAGACAAATCTCCTAGAACAGATGGGATGTACAGGTTGTCTCACCACGAACTGATAATACAAGCGTGTTCCTGGAAGTGAAGAACCCCCTACTATACCCTTTGGTCATGAAGGACCACTCAGGAAGCCCCTTTATCAAGACTTTTTTTTCTCACAGAGAAATTGTTAAGCTTTATGGGAAATTTTAAGCTTATTTTTTAAGCTTAGAAAGAGCTTAAGCTCTAATCTCTCAATCAAGTAAAGCGGCATGAACTTGTGGACGTTGAATCCAACGAAAACGTGTCATCATCCTGCGTCGAATTCCTAAAAATCATTAAGCTAGCTTAACTAAAGCCTAAAGTTTCAATTATCCATCTCCTCCATAGCGGTTGTTCACACTGTGGTATTCCCAAATCGATTTTGAAGTTCTAGTAAGCTCTTGTTCCCACCAGCAACTTGACCGAGCTGATTCACAGCAAGCAGACTATCACACGTACTCTATGCTGAAGCCTATTTTGCTTTGAAGAGGATCGTTTCCAATTGCTGTTACCCAAAAAAAAAAGTAAGATCGTAAAAGGTAAAATTGTCCACAAGAGTGTTGATTGTCCCTCTACTTGGAAAGCCTTTCAAAAGAAATTTTTGTAGAATTTCCTTTCACCTCAATTCCATATGAGAAAGCTATCAAAAGGTGGAATCTCTTACAACAAAGAGATTGTGAATCCATCCCGCAATACACTGAGCATTTTTTAAGTGCCTTACTTCAACTTCAAATGCTTGAAGATGTTCCTAAGGTGACCCACAAGCGCAAGTACATATCCGGTTTGCTTGGTCACTTCTATGTGGAAGTGAATATGTTCAAGCCAAAGACTTTGGAGGATGCGATTTCTTTAGCACATGATGCAGAGAATAAAATTTGTGGAGGAAAAAAGTGACTGCAACAATTTTCGATTAATGGTAACTTTGGTACAAAGTAATTCAATTCTAACTTCCAAAGATTCAATCAAAATCACTTTGCTCCTTCTTCTTTCCGTAAACCCTGGACTCAACCTCCTACTTTACTATCAAATACAAATTCAAACCCTAAGCCTTCCCTCCAGCCAAATCCCCATATACCCGAACTTCCAGCCCTTACCAACAATGTCTCCAAAGCAAAGCCTATGGTTTTCTATAAGTGTCATGAGCCTGGACACTTACTAGTGAACTATTAGTACAAGAAGCAAGCTGTTCAAATCAATCACTTGGGAGCATTTGATGACGAGGACCTTGAAGATATGCAAGGCTTCGCTGAAGATGATGATGATATTGGCGATGCTTCAGATACTTTACCAGGTATGCCAGATCCTCATTCGCTATTAACAATGAAATGTTTTGTGTATGGTGAAGAAAAGATTATTTTGCATGATGATGGAAGCACATATGATTTTATTTCCGCAAAGTTGGTAAAAGAATTGAATTTACCTACTATTCCAACTCATTATCACATAAAGGCTACATTCTTAGGCACTAGATACAATGGTACACAAAAAGTACATGATTTAGAGATTAAAATCGGTGATTATGTTGAGCGTAGAAACTTCTTGGTTGTGCCTTTGCAAGCTAGTGAAATTATTTTAGGAATGCCTTGGTGTCACAAATATAATCTTAACATAGATTATTCCACACATTCCATGAAAATTCATATTAACGAAAACCAAATCACATTATATGAATTGCATACCTTTGATAATTTTCTACTGCTTAATCACACACAGGCTAAATGTGCATTGAGAAAATGTAGAAAATCATATTTAGTATGGGTGAATGAAATTGAAGCTAAGGAAAATTATATGCATCCTAGACATGCACAATTTCTTTCACAAATCTAAAGATGGTTTTGTTGCTGATTTACAACCTGGTTTACCACCTACACATCCTAAAGACCATAAAATAGATTTAATCCTAGGTTCTCAACCACAATGTAAAGCACCTTATAGACATAATCAAATTGAATAGAAAGAAATCCAAGCACAAGTTGAGGAACTCTTGAATCAAGGACTCATCAGGCCCAATAGTTTTAATTTTGGTGTACCTTTTGTCCTACTAGTTAGGAGGAAAAATAATACCTATAGGATGTGCATTGACTATCATGCTCTAAACAAAATCACTATTTAGAATAGGTATCGGATCACTAGGGTAGACGATCTCATGGATTAACTACAACGGGCCACTGTTTTTAGCAAGATAGATCTCAAATTTGGATATCATCAAGTACGCTTGGAACTCAATTTGGTCATTATGAATTTCTTGTTATGCCTTTTGGTTTGACCAACGTACTAGCTACATTCAATCATATGATGAATCCTATATTTTTGAAGTATCAAAATTGTGTGATTGTTTTCTTTGATGATATTTTGGTTTTCAATAAGGACGAGAATGAGCATTGTGAACATCTATCTTTAATTTTCAAAATTTTGAAAGAGAATCAATATAATCTCCATAAGCACAATCTACTAGAAAGTTCTTTTTCTTTAAAAGTTTATCCCTATGTGCTTGAGTGAGGGCTCTCTCTTCCATAATCAAAGTAGTAAACATTTCATCACTTGACTTTTTGATTGGTCTATGTTTCAATTGAAACCTATTTTGATCATATAACTATAATGTCTTGATCCCTCACTTTCCAAGGTAGCTATTGCTTTGTGTCTATGACAAAAAGATTGACCATCCTCTTTAAAAGATCCAATCTTGCACTGAGCTAGATGGTCGCAAGTTACCATCATTAGCATGGCACATGCAATGAATCTTCTATTGATAGAATTTCTATGTTTAGTAATGTGTGTGATTGGATAATTGAAATCTACTTTAAATCCATCAACAAACATACTTTCCAACTCATTAATCAATGGCTGCATGAAGACATGAAAAAGCTTGCTAGAGCTTTCAAGCACCTTTTTATAGCTAAATGGAATAAATAAAAGCGATATAACTCCAATAAAAGAGTTATTTTTAGCATTGAGGACCTTGACCTCAGCAACTCCACAATTCTTCTAAGTTGTCTTTGAGGCTTGAAACCCATCCTAGTGTAATAATAAAGCAAAATTTCATGGATCACCCTATTCATCAGAAACAAAAAAATTATGTATTTTAGTAATCTATATAAAAAACTATTCATGGAATTTTAAAGTTTTTACATTGCAATAAAGTGTAACTTCTAGATCCTTTTATCCTTCTGTATGTGAGTTCGACATGATTTGCAAATAAACTTGTAAGTTCTCTCTACCTCATTCCAACCATCTACAAGTACTGGCAACCTTTGGGAAGGAGGCCAGGCTTTATATGCTTTCTTGCAATGTATATTATTAAATGTCACTGGAAGCTCAATGTATGATTTTGGATCCTTGAAATCTTTTACACTCTTGCACTTCATGCCATCCTAAAACTCATTTATCTGTGAAGTACCAATTGCATTATCCTCTATTAACTATTTTTATAAATTTTTTCTTATTTCCAATAATTCATGACATAGGGTTCTACTTTTGGTTAGTAATTGCAATTGTTTTGTAATGGAGATATAATAAAAAGAAAGTATATATTTGAAACACTTTTCACAACATTGTGGGAAATCAATCTTTAACTTCTTCCTTCCCATGGCATTGAAGTTGCATTTACATTCAAGAGTGTCTCGGGTATAGTTATCTTCCTGGCTTGATTGGTGTAGAAATGGTGCATGAGAAGAACTCTCACGTCCTTGGCATATTCTGTATTATTGAGAGTTAACCATACCATTCTGTATTGTTGAGAGTTATCCATACCAAGTCATGTTAACATGACATTGAGTTACTCCCAACAATTATGAATACTTATACCACCTAGTCTTCATCCCATGTGTTGGGTAGTTGCACTAGCAGTTTGCCTAAGCTTAGAGCGAACATATTGTCTATACAAGTTTGAGAAGGCTTCCTCCCAACAATATCACCTAATAGATCTAAAGCATTTGTCCTAAAACTCAACCAAAGCTTGATGTTTATCCCAGAGTGCTTGTATCTAAATTGGTCTTTGAATGCCTCTATCAAACAAAGATGGCTCAATATCATCCATCTCAACCTCATCATCTTCACCTTCATCCAACCTATCAATATCATGTGAGGGCTCATTATGGGCTTTGTTATCCAACTCAATGTCACACCCTTCTAGAATGTCCTCCAATGATAAATTGTGAGGGTCATCTAGAGGTAGATAGGTTGTAAGACTCTCAAATCTCTCCTCGATTTTCTGGTGTCCTATATAATTCGAAGGAGGAACCAAACTTCCACCACCACAATGTGTTTTGCATCTACACCATACATGTCTATGTCTAGGCAATGATTGAGATAATATATGACTTCCAACAGGGTTGTCATCACTCATAGTAACATTATCTCTCAAAGATTTCTGACTAGTTTCAGAAGCCACAACTGATGGATGAATATTGTCATTTATATCTTGACAACTATGTGCATCATAAGTTTGTCTTCCGATATGTTGATAGCTAAGAGATGAATGTCTAATTGTATGATGATAGTATAATTTCTATTACACTATTCTTTTGAGTAGGATGTAATGCAAATTAGAATCCAATCGGCTTGAAATGTTGAGTCAGACAAGTGGGTGGTACACCCATGGTGGTCTAGATAAAAAAGATGCATGAGTGTCTCATTACAAAGTTCACTAATTGATGCGAAATGGACCAACTCTAACTTTTCTATGAACAATAATGAATGTGTATGTATGAGCTTGAGTTTGAAACCACAAAGCTTATCTCAATGTTCTTGTGTAACTCCACAAAGATAAGAAAAAGATTCACTCAAAACACTACCTTTGATTGATTCCAAGGCCCAACAAAGATACTATGTTTTTAAGCATTGAAACACTTTAATTATGCATTGATCTGTAAGTGCTTGAGAATATAATCAATGTTATTTTGAACTGTGTAGCTCATTTTCTTCTTAGAATGAGGCGCAACTCTTTGTTCCTAGTGTTCCTCGAATACCCAATATACATAAAAGATAGTGTAAGTGATTGTTCTTTCAAAATGTAGATTGAAAAAGCGTCAATATAAAAAACTCCCATAATTTTGATGAAATTGATTCTTTGTTATGGTTTTCATCTCTTTCCCTTATTGGTTGGGCATATGGATTGTATGCTAGGAAATAGGGATATACAATATGTTCGAAAGTCTGATGCATGTTTATACAAGCATGCCCAAACCATGTGTGTATACAAGCATACCCACAAGTAAGTTCTCTAATCAATATGGTATTTTCTACAAATTTTCTTATCTACATAAAAGCATAGCCACAACCAATATGTGTGTATATGAGCTTGAGTTTGATTAACTAGTGGTCAAGATGATCTCAATGTTTTGGTGTAACTCCACAAATACAAGAAGAAGATTCATTCAAAATCCTAGATTTGATTGATAAATTACAAAAAAATATATATATAATAAGTGTTATTAATGCAAGTTAGTATCACAACATATGCTCTTATACCCCCCTAATTTTCTCACAGTAGTGTGTGATAAGGATACAAATTAATAAGGAGATCTTAGGGTTTAACTCTAGCTATAAATCAGACAAGAAAACAAGCAATGATGGAGGATGGCTTTGCCATGGAAATGGAAATGGAAATTCATTAAGAAACATTTTGCACATTTTTAAGCTGGTAACATCTACTTGTACTTTATGGAAAAGTCTCCAAAGGAGTTTGACTTAACATTATACTTTATAGAAACCTTCCATGGAAAAGAAATGCTCTAATAATTTGTATTTGTATCTGGAGTGCTTCTAGGGTTGGGCATATGGATTGTATGCTAGGAAAGAGGGATATACAAAATGTTTGAAAGTCTGATAAATGTTTATACTATTGAGAAATAGGAAAATGATGTATGCTAGAGGAAAAGGTGCTTTGTATCCCATGAGCATAGTGACGAGAGTGGAACAGCTCTAGAAAGCTATATAAGCTTCTACTTGGTCCTTCTTTTAATGAAAAATATTATGATACCTTTCACTTTTAGTTAGTGTCTTTGTCAAGTGCCATTTTCCATTACACAAGATTGTGTTTATGAGTCCAAGCTTCCATCTTGGAACTTAATTCACTTGTGTAACAAATAGTCTAATCATTATCTATGTCATCATGAATCTAGTCTTCATCTTCCAACCTCCATAACTGCCATGCTCTGGATGTATGTTTTTCACATGGTATCAGAGCTCATTTGAGCACGGTTTAGCTTCCTTCTCTTTTATTTAGCCCCTCTTCATCCCTTCACAACTTAGGTTGTGGTTGAGTTCATCTTTTACCTCTATCTCCACTTTACCTTCTTTTCTGCCATGGCCAGAAAGACTTGTAGCACTTGGAGTGCTTATATCTTTTCATAGAGAGCATATCCTTTAGAGCTTCCTTCTGTGGATCTCTTTTGCACTCCAAAGTGCTCCATCCCATAACCTAAATTGTTTTGATTAATGTAGGGATTCATCAGCATTGTCAAAACTCTTCCTCAATGTTGTGAAGTGCGCCCTTGTTGGTCATATGGCTACCATCATCTACATGCTATGCGATTTCCTCTACAACCATAGGGCTTTTCTAGCCTACTATCTAAGCTACCTATTCACTAAAGGGTTCCCCAAAAAATGGTAGAGCTCGAACAAATAGCAAAGTTCAATGGAGAAGGCTTCCATGCCTGGAAGAAAAAGACCATGTACCAACTCATGAGGAAAGACCTTTGGACCTCTTTGAAGACGATGAAGGTGGTGTAGATGGCGGGAAAGAAGATTTGGAAAGTTGGATCCTAATAGTAGCTCCACCAAAAACCAAGGAATGGAAGAAGATGAATAACAAGGCACTAGGCATCATTGTTTGAGGACTAAGCGATGATGTGCTACATCATATCATTAACATTAGAGATGCTTGAATTGCTTGGGAGGAACTTGATAGGATCTTTGGTACCCAAACAAATAATTCAAAGGTAAAATTATTCATGTAGTTTTATAAATTGGATATAAAAGATAGTTCTTCCATGACAATACACATTAACAAGTTCAAGAGCCTAAAACACTAGCTTGCAACTCTTTCGAAGAATATTGATGAAGATGAAGCAATAGCCGTATTTCTTGCACCTATAAATAAAGATCCATATGAGAATCTTTTGTCCACCTTAAGTAATGTTCAAGTCTCTCACTTAAAGATATTGAGAACTCACTACTTGATGGGGAAATCCAAGTTAAAAGCAAGGATGCAAAGGAACACACCACCAAAAGATAGCCTCTTATACACCAAGGGAACTTATGGAGCAAAAGGTCGTGGTCGAGGACTTAACACCAACAACAACAAGGATCGGATTATATGTCATTACTGTGGCAAGATCGGCCATACATCTAGTGAATGTTTCTACAAGAAAAGAGCACAACAGATGTAGAATGATCACCACTAGAACCAGTTCATGAATGAAGAAGAAGATGCTTCCGCTACCATCAACAACACTGACAGATTGTTTTAAATAAATTTTATTGTATCTTTCATATGTTTTTCCCATATCGGATCTCTATTTTTCCCTTAGTTGATTTTCGTATTGAAGCCTGACTTCTATCACCATGAATAAAATTCACATGAAAATCTGGTATTTATTTAGCTCTTTGAATGGAATTTTCTATGACCTTTAAAAAATTAAACTACTTCTTGAAATCCACATCTTTTAGATTTTAGTTGGATTCCATATATTAATTGATGATGATGTCTCATTGGTATCTCACAATTCTTTAACATACTCTAATTGCTCTCTTCCAAAATTTGAAATTCCAAGTTGATCTTGAAGATGATTAGACTCCTCATCAGTAATCCCCAATTGTTTATCAGCATCCTTTTCCTTATTGAAACAAAGAGAAAGAGCATCCCCTGCATCAATAAACTTATCATCTACAATTTCAGTGTCCAGTTTAAGTAACTCTTCATTGGATTCATTTTCAACATCAACTATGCCATTTGTAGCATTAGAAGCCTTTTGCAATGATTGCAAAATATCCTCCCTGAGATTAAAGAGTATTTGGATGTCTATTAGTAGTACGTGTCCTTAGTAGGAAAAGTTGGATGAGAAGGAACAATATAGAAAGAAGGGGAGTCATACACAATATCTACATTTGCTTGGCTTTCTTCAATAATGGTCTTAGCTTTGAATTGGGTAACAAGCATACTATTGTATATAGGGTTACCTATAGATGATGACCAAGTATCCTTGAAGTACTTGATGAATGATTCTTCATCTTGTATTTTTCATAGAACACTGATAGTAGAGTTTGAGCCTCATCTATCCTAGCATTCTCATGTGAATTAGGTGTACCTTCCATGTTTATAATGTTTATAATATTATATATAGCATTGATTTCTTCTTGAGCATCATCCACCATAAAAGCATCTCGTTCCCATGAATTGTTGTAGTCCAAGAATTGATTTCTTAATGTAGCTAGCCATGATGTAACTGATGTGGTACAAGAAGAGGATGTAATGATCCATGCCACAAGCACTCCAATGTGAAAATGATCAAACAGAAGAATTGTATACAAATAGAACTGCATAGAGAAGCTAAAAAATAAGAAAACTTAGGGATAAAATAATTACAAAATTAAAGCTAAAAAATAATAATAAATATAGTATCTTATATTTAGCAAAATATCCAAGGTTGTTTCAAAAAGCTCAAAAAATCAGTTTCAATTGCAAAATTTAGAATTCAAATGCTCGCAAAAATAATGCACATTTTTTCATCCATCTTGATGCAATGCATCAACTTTACTTCACTAGAAATTTTTCATAAATTGTTAAAATTTTTCTTTTTTTGAGTCCATGTTGATGCAATGCATCAACTTTACTTCACTAGAAATTTTTCATAAATTGTTAAAATTTTTCTTTTTTTGAGTCCATGTTGATGCAATGCATCAACTTTCCATCACAGATGTGCACTTTTTCCAAAACTTGACCAAATCACCATTTTTTGGTCAAACATGATACATTGCATCAAGTTTGCATCATTGATGCAAACATTTTTCATAACTTGTCAAAATCACTCTTTTTTTCAACCTATATTGACCTAATGCATCAACTTTGCATCATTGATGCACACTTTTTCTAAAACTTGTCAAAGTCACCCTTTTTTTAGTCAATCTTGATGCATTGCATCATTGATGCACATTTTTTCCAAAACTTATCAAATTCACCCTTTCTTTGGTCAATCTTGATGCAATGCATCAATTTTTCATCATTGATATACCATTTTTCTAAAAAAGTTAAAATCAAACCATTTTTTCCTCTTAAGATAACAATTATATCAATGTCTTGTCTTAAGTGCACAAATTTATCTCCTTATACAAACTTGGAAATCAACCCTTGGATAACCAGTCTTTTATGAGCATCTTAAATGTTTTTGGCTCCCCATTCCAACTACAACGAAAACCCAAATTGGTATGGCTTGTTTTGTTGAAGATTGAAGTATGTGTCCTAAATGAAGTTTTTATATTATGGTTGTTCTAGTCTATTAGACATGTTATGGTTGGTGCTTAAGAGATTCAGTTCCATTGTATGTGCATCAGGTGTTTTGATGTGCATATGAAGATTTGAAATTTCATCTTCTCATTGAAACATTAAATTCTCAAGTAAAGACTACATGAATGGCTATTTTTGAAGGTAGTGTATGTAACCTAGTTAAGTAGAATATATGTATAGTTTTGTTGTTCTACAACCTTTTTGTGCCAATTGATAGGTATTGGGCCTAGATTGTGAGCTAAATCTCACCTAGTAGTAAGGCCACTTGTACCTATCGGTGCTCCCTCACATCTTGACAAGTACTAGAGAGTGTTTATGCTATGTGCCACTCACATTCCAACAAAATTACCAAATGAGGACTAAGATCAAGTGAGGGCTTAGATAATATAGCAAATGAATTGAAAGCTCATCTCTCATATTGAACTATGTCCTAACCTACTCTTTATGAACCCAACCCCTTGAGGATTATGTATCGCTACTCAAAGCCCTTTTTCTCCACATGATTTAGAAAAAAAGACCCTCCACAAAGTGTCACGTATGATAATGAATGAATTACTATTCAAACACTATATTAGAGAATTTGGGAATCTCCTTGGTGCACAAATTGGATGTTGTATGCGTATGTAGTGAGTGTCAAAAGATCTGCAAAAACAAAGAACTCTACTTTAAGCTCGAAATTCAAGAGAATAGACTTGCACGACATGAGACAAAAAGACCAATTGGGTACAATCTCCCCCATGCCTTGTGTGAGCGCTCCACAAAGCATGTATTTAATAATTTAATCATCTCCAAGCTCAAAAATAGCCTAATTTTACAATTAGCATGCTTTAGCTTTTGTGTTTGCTTTTGTCCGAATAAAGAATAAAGCGATCGGGCGGTATAAGAGTTGGGCATTGCCCAAATACAATGTGTAATAATAAATATTTAAATCGTGTACCCATGCGCATAAAAAATAATAAATATATATCAAAGACTTTAATAAATATGTGCGTATAAATAAATATTAGTACCACATCTTTAATGATAAGGCATGCGCCCATAAAAAATGATAATTTCTTTCAAATAACGTAAATACACGCTATCACCCAGTGCTTCCCTGTGCCACCGCTGCGTGCTCTACACATCAACCGAAGCATTCACAATTGTTAGAAAAGAATAAAATTAAACTCACAAAAGTGAATACCGAGCAATCTTTAGCTACAAAATAAATAAATAGGTTGGAACTCTATCGTAACCTTAATTTAATACGAGTGTGCAATCTAAACTCATAAACATCCATTAATTTAAATATGTATTTTGTGGAATCACCTGTTATGGAATCACCCGCTTGCACATTAAATTAACATGACACCCGAAAAGGACAGGTGTCCCTGTCAACTTTTCGCACAAAGAATCAACCTTGTGTACGAGCCCCGACAAATAAATATAGTTTTATGGAATCCACCGCAAAAACCTCACAGGAAAATAAATATAGTTTTATGGAATCCACCGTAGAATATGCCTCTTGGCATCATACCCCCGGGGTGGGATAGCAATTTTCCTTAATTACTATTAGCCCAATGTGGAGCAAGTAGTGAGGGGTAAGCACTTAGGTCACGAGCGTGCATCCATTGGGCCTCTTCAACAGGATGATTTTTAAACTTTACCAAATATCTTGAATATCTACGGCTAGTTCTAGTGGTCATATAATCAATGTCTAAAATGGTTTCGGGTTCAAGGATATCAGTTTCTTCTTCTAACAAAGGAGGATTTTCATAGATAGGGTGGAGAGGTAATTGGCCTTTGAAAGGTCATAACAAAGTGATATAAAAAGTATTGTGGATTTTCCAGTGTTGGGGTAGTTTTAATTTAAATGCATTGTCATTGATTTTGTGAATGATTTTGAAAGGACCATAAAATCTAGTTGCTAACTTTACAACAGGGTGTTTCTCAACACTTTGTAATCTTCTCTTTTTCATACGTAACTAAACATAATCATCAACTTTGAAACTCATAGCTTTTCTTTTCTTGTTAGCTTGTCTAGTATATGATTGCTAGGCTTTTGCAATCATATCTTTAATTTCATAAAAAATAGTAGCATGCATATTGGCAATGTCATCAGCAGCTTTAACTTTGTTTGACAATGAAGGAATATGTGTAGGCAATCTATATCCATAAATGATTTCAAAAGGTGATTTCCATGTAGCTATATGTGGGGTATTAATGTATGCAAACTGAAGTAAATGCAAGTGTGTATCCCATGTTTATGATTTTGAAATTGTATATGCACGTAAAAGATCCAAGATTGTACTATTTGTAGCTTCTGTTTGCCCATTTTTTAAAGGATGAAATGCAGATGAAAAATCAATCTTTGTTCCTAAATTAGCAAACAAAGTAGTCAAAAAATTATTGCAGAATCTAGAATCACAATAAAAATAATAAATTTTGGCAAACCATGGTTCGTGAAAGTAGTTTTCAGAAACAATTGAGCAGCTTGAGATGCAATTAATGTTTTCTTGCATGAAATGAAATATTCTTTTTTGCTAAACCGATCTACAATAGTCCAAATCATATCGTGATTAGCTTGAGTGTTAGGCAAACCAGTAATAAAATCCATTGAAATATGTTCCCATGGTTGTTCTTGAATTGGTAAAGGCATTAACAAACCATATTGCTTACCGTAATATCACTTAACTCTTTGACAAATTAAACATTCAGATACAAAGTTAGAAACATCAAATTCCATCTATGGCCAGTAAAAATCTTCAACCAATTGACGTAAAGTGGAAATAATACCTCTATGGCCTTGATATGGGGGACAATGAATTTCGTGCAATACAAATGATCTAAATGGAACAGTTACACATAATCTTTTCTCATAAAACATAAATCCATAAACATAAGAAAATGAGTCAATTGCAATCTAGTTATTTGCAATTAATTTCTTCATATCAGCTTGAAAACTAGGGTCTTGATCATAGGTATCTTTCACAGGAATAAGGAATGAGATTGAGGGTGAGGCCAAGAAAGAAGAGATAGAAGATGACTTAGACGTAGGTAAAAACAAGAAGGAAGAAGTAGAGCTTAGAGACACTACCACTCCCTATATAAGTGTTTATGGCTCCAATGCCATGATATAACTCTTAAAAATGTCCAAATGCTCCCCCAAAAAGACTTGAACAAGTTTGGAATAAGCTGGAGTGAGTAGAACAGCAATGGGACTTATTCATACCTCAGGGTCCTAACTACAATGAAAGCTTGAAGTGAAGCTCTTCTTCTTGGGCCTAAGCAAGTGATAAAAAAGTTCCTTGAGTAATACTTTTTTGAATTGATTATATCTAGCTTTTGCAATCACAAGCTCTTCTTTTTATTGGGCCCAAGCAAGAGATGAAAAAGCTTCTTTCGAATTGATTATACCTAGCTTTTGAAATTAGAGGATTCCTTTTATAGGTGTTATTTTTCTTTTTAACTAATAGGACAGGTGCACCAAAAGGAGAACTCTTGGGTCTAATGAGTCCCCGGGTTAGCAATTCTTCAACTTGGTTTTGAATTTCTTTCTGTTCAATTTGATGATGTTGATAAGGTGCTTTGCATGGTGGTAAAGAACCTAGAATTAAGTCTATTTTATGATCTTCAGGACGTGTAGGTGGTAAACCAGCTGGTAAGTCAGCAGCAAAAAAATCTTTAAATTGTGAAAGAAATTGTGTGTGCCTAGGATGCATCTGATTTTCTTTAACTTCAATTTCATTCACCCATATTAAGTAGGATTTGCCACCTTTTCTTAATGCATGTTTAGCTTTGTATGACTAAGTAATGGAAAAGTATCAAAAGTGTGCATACCATGCAATGTGATTTTTTTTCCATTAGAATGAATCTTCATTGAGTGCGTGGAATAATCTATATCAGGATTATATTGATGATGCTAAGGAATTCCTAAGATAATGTCACTGGATTGCAAATGCACAACTAAGAAATTTATGCGCTCAACATAATCACCAATTTTAATTTCTAAGTCATGCACTTCTTGTGTTCCATTGTATCTAGTACCTAAGAATGCGGCCTTGATGCGATAATGAGTCGAGATAGTATGTAAATTCAATTCTTTAACCAATTTTGTAGAAATAAAATTGTATGTGCTCCTGTCATCATGTAAAACAATCTTTTCTCTACCATGCATAAGACATTTCATTGTTAATAAAGAATGGGGATTTGGCATACCTCTAAAGTAGTACCAATATGGTCATCGTCTTCTATGAAATATGACATTTCTTCATGGTCTTCATCTTCACTCCCTCCCAAGTAGTTGATGTGAACAGTTGGCTTTTTGGATTGACAATTCATTGCTAGATGTCTAAGTTGATGGCAGTTACAGTAGACTATGGATTTGGCTTTGGAAACATTATTGGTAATAGCGGGAAGTTTAGGAATGTTGAGATTTGACTGGAGAGATGGCTTAGGATTTGAATTTCTGTTCATTGGTAAAGCAAGGGGTCGTGTCCAAGATTTATGGAATGAAGATGGAACAAAGCGGTTTTGATTAGATCTTGGAAAGTTAGAATTGATTTGCTTTGTACCGAAGTTACGCTGCCATGAATTTTCCAATAATCACAAGCACTTGGAATAATCATCCAAATCACATTCCACAACCAGTTTAATGTAAAAGTATTTTAGGACGTTGTTTGATTAAAAAACCATGGTAACCTTTTCCAAACATTGCAAGAATAGTCACAATAAACTCTCCCATCGCATATTTGCTCTTCCCCTTGGGATGTAAGCGGTTCCATGCAAAATTTACTGAACAAGTTTCCTAAGACACATGCCAAGGTCTGATACAACGATACAAGAATGTAAATTCTATTGAGCACTTACTTTGATCAACAACCCGACCTTTTCCCCAGCAAGTACAAAAGCATCAGTCTTTCCTTTGTCTTAGGGTTTTCTAGTCCTTGAGCTCTTTGCTTGCCCTAAGGTTGTTGTTGTATCTAGCCCAACCCCGAGAATAGGATTGATAAACATAGTCGCTATTGGGCCAATCTCAAGGTATCTTAACTCTAATCGTTATGGTTGTTCTTTGTGTTAACTACACACTAGAGTTTCAAGATTTAATTTTGCCTAAGATAGATTACTTACCATGTGATCTGTCAAGCTTACAAGCTCAACGCACTTCAGTGTGGTAAAACACTTATCTATTATTCTCCAAAAAATGAGAGTCAACAATACCTTGGAACCTTGTATGTCGTTCATGCTACATATGGATTTGTCGCATAGCATCTACGTGCAACTAGCTTCTCTAGATACATGTGCTTGGTAAACTCCATATTTTGAATGTTATGATGAATTTACCCTTTTGAATAATCCCTTCCTGTGCGGCTTAGTATGGGTCTAATGCATCTCATGCATGAATCAAAGTGATCATTCATTAATTTGGAAATACATTAGTTACCACACTAGTACCACAGTCGGATGGGCAATGATGTCCTCACCCGAGGCTTTGTTGCTCATTGTGGGGTTTCCATCCATGTGTGTCATTTTTTGCTTTAGGGCCATCCTCAATCTTTGCAATTCGTGCAAGACTTCCGCACCTTGTTCTCAAGTTGTGGGTCCATTTGCAAGTGGTGGATAATCTCATGAGACAGGTATAGGTTCATAGCCACGGTGGAAAGAGATGCGTGTGGCCACCCTCTTCGGAGGGGAAGGGAAGGAATCTCTCTGCCTCTCTCTCTCTCTCTCTCTCTCTCTCTCTCTCTCTCTCTCTCTCTCTCCCTCTACTTCTTCTTGTTCTTGTTCTTGTTGTTCTTGTTCTTGTTGTTGTTGTTGTTCTTCTTCTTGTTCTTGATCTTGGTCTTCTTCTTCTTCTTCTTCTTCTTCTTCTTCTTCTCCCTATCTTCTCACCTCTCTCCTTCAACTTCTCTCCTTCTCTCCTTCTCTCTCTCTCTCTCTCTCTCTCTCTCTCTCTCTCTCTCTATCCCCCCTCTCCCCCTTCTTCTTCTTCTTCTTCTTCTTCTCCTCTCTCTTTCCCTCTCCTTCTTCTTCTTCTTGATGATGGGGGGGGGGATTTCCTAGTGGGAAAAAGAGTATTATTATGGGGAAAAAAGAGATAGTGGGGGAAAGGGGGAGAGGCAGATGGAATCGCTACTTTCCAGGCAAGTTTATAGGGGGAAGAGGTGGTATCATTGGGGGGGGGGGGGGAGAAATGTGGAGTGGTGGTGGTAACCACCACCTATCTTGCATGGCAGCGAGGGCTTTTTGGGGCCTCCCAGCTGTGCTGTTATGCCCAAGGGTATAAGCATGCCTACCGAATAATAACTTCATATAAAATAATCCTCTTTCATTTACAAACCTTTTAATTTGATATCATTATATGATCCCTATCTTCAAAAATAAGGCGTCTATGTGAGCGCAACGTACCATATAAGAAAACATGCCTTTATTATTTATCTTTCTATTTTACTTATTCTTATCAACTCACAAAACAGAGTAAAAATTGTCATTGCCTTTGATTGGAAAGGTTGGCAAAGAGTTGACAAATAAAACTCAAAGATGACTCAAATACTTTGAGGACCTTAGCAAGGCAAGTTGTGTTTGACTTTCTCGCTTCTTAATACCCAACTTTCATTTTGAAAATCCCTATTTTAATAGATATCACATATCTATCTTATTTTGGAAGATAATGGTTTTGACTTTGAAAAGCTCCTGAACAAATTCTCAGAACTACAATCTTAGTAGCTCGCTTTCTATGAACTAGAAACGAAACATTTCTATTTTATCTACAGTCATCCATGCCGCCTTGCAAGTGCAATGATAGCCATTGAATCTAGGAGCTCATGCTCACAAGTGGGATGATTTGGTTCATACATTCCTACTTCATTTTTACCCAAAAGATTTATCTTTTGAGTCTCCAATCATTAAGATAATCATTGGCTTATTCTCTTTAGTTTTAGCTAAGGTCACACTACTCTTCTCCTAATCTGATTCTTTCTAAACTACTTTGATAAGCTTGTCTCCATCACACTTTAGCTCTTAACAAATCCTTCAATACAATTAGAACTCAATCAAGTAGTTGATTTCAAAAAATCTATTGTCAATGAATGGGGGGAAACAAACATCACCCATTATATGGTACCAAATTGACTTTCCTTGTTGTACTTTATTTTGTGTGTTTAATTTAGTGTTGCATATCTAATGCTAACAGCTTATAGTTTTGCAACATGTATTGTACACCTACAAATCATACTATTTGGAAAAGTATGTGTCCTTAGAAATGTGGAGCACACAAGGAATGGAGAAGTCACATTATCGTGCCCATGGCATTTTTTTAAAGAATACTTGCAAATGGAGAAGGTCACTAGAAAAGTATCTACCTTATTGAAATGTACTTGTTCTATAAATTCACATTTGGTCGCTTAATCTCATTAGACAACGAAAGTACTACTACTCTAGCAAAATCCATTAGAAATGAAATATGAGCTCACAATAGTGAAAGATGGGGGATTTGTAATGGATAAAATACACGTGCTGCATAGCAAAGTAGAAGGCGATGCGATGCTCTAGATGTTCTTGTACCTGAAGTCCATGCATTACCATCCCTGGTGCCCCCAAAACTAGTTTTTTCTTTAAATAGAGAGTACAAAATCCATTCATATACTTCACTCTTGCTCATGTGTATCCCTTTGAACTTTCTCTATAGTAATGGCTTGTGCAAAGCAAACCTTACAACAACATGGACAACTTCTTGGGAAAACCAAAAGCAACCACCTTAGGAAGAATGAGAATTTCCAAAATTCTCATGACATGAAGGCTCATCCTCATTCTCTAGGCCAAGTCATGCATCAACCGTAGGGAAAACCATGCCCAAAAGGTATAAGGAGAAAGGGCCCCAATAAGATGGTGATGAAACATACAAGCCATCCAAAGAGTGGAGATGAAGAGCATGAAGATCAACAAGAAGAAGATAAGGAGCATGCAGATGAGTAGCAACAAGATCAAGAGAAGGGATTTGCAAGTGAGGAAACACTAATTGAGCAAGAGGAAGTAGATAAATACAAGCACCATGGCCATGGAAAAGGTCTTATGGAGGGAATTATTAGGGATGAAGGCCACAGTCAAGAATCCACAGGACTTCCAACACTACAACAACAACACCTTTAGCAACAACTAGCATTATTGGCTACACTGGGATCACCAACTCCCAAGGATTCCAAAGACGACCATGAGGAGTAGTGGCGCCAAGGCAACGGAGGAGGAGGAGGAGGAAGTACAACCTATAGGGTCTTAAAAAGATAAGGAAATTAAATCAGTAGAAAAAAAATCATTGAATATGCAAAGCATCATTTTTCCAAACTATAAAGAAAAATTTATGGAGCTATGGAGATGATATTCGAAGCGTATGAACCTCATACACAAAGACATGTAATTGGCTATGAGGATTAGAGACAAAAGGGACTAGGGCCCTTGCAGTTGTACATTTTTTGTGATGAATACAACTTGTAATCCATTTGTGGAGCCTTTTGTCATTACTTAGATGAAATATAATTTTTTTAAACTATATATATTCTTTCACATCTATTTCACTTACACCAAAACACAATATTAGTGAGTTCGGGAATCTCCCAATTCCCATTTTTTGAATACTAAAAAGGTGGCACCAGGATAACATGCCCATAAGTTTCTCAAAACCATATGATGTGACCTATCATTGGAAAGCGCTTGAAAAATGGAATCTATTGAGCTATAAAGCGCTCAATTTAGAGTTATAGTGTTCAACTTATGACAAATCCAAAGATTTGATGTGTCCCAAACTTATGGGAAATTCCCATATTCCCCAATATGGTATTCCAATCGAATGTACTTAACCCTTTTCATATTGCGGCCATGATAATCCTTGCTATGAAGGTATATACAAATAAACATTCTTTTTATCTTGACTGTAGCACTACATTTCACTCAAAAAGCTAAAACTTCACTATCATGCGATTGCTAGGGGTCCTAGGTATGATGGGAAAAAAGCCCTTACTATCTAGCCAATTCATGTGTTATGGTGGATTTTTTTACCCAATACACTTTAGAACCCCTTCAACATTGGAATTCAAGATTTCTGAGTGCTAAACAATAAGTTTGATTTAAAAATTTCTATAGTATTCTATGCTTAACCTAAATCCAATCGTTTGTTCAATGTTAGATATCCATGACTACGATGTAGTTGACAACATTACATAATTATAAACATGTATATAATTGAATCAAGACGAGAACACGACACCATTCTTTTTACACAAATCATATCAAAAGAAAAATGTACCAATCTGTAACTTATCTTTACAATGAGTGGCTTCTAAGATGATGTATAAAGAAAATACAATGCAATAAGTTTTGTAATACATTATCTGCCCCAAAAAGGTAACTTTAGCTTTAGCCACTTGTTTGTGGTGTATCTTAGCTACATATTCGCCCCTCTACCACACTAGTCACCATCTCCAATTTTGGGTCCTTGAATGCATTCTTTAGTGCAACCAAGCTAACCATTCTCCCATATAAACATGCACCAAACACATATCTCACTAGCTCCTTCTTCACAAGGATGATCTTATTTTTATTTATAGTGAGATAGAGAGATCCTTTGAAAGAGCTTTGAGGATGATCTTATTTGTATTTATAGTGAAACAAAAAAGCACCTTTGAAAGCACTTTGAGGATGGTAAGCTAGGCATGAGTGGTAGGGATGAAGTCAACAAGCATCACAGTAATATGAGAAGGTAGAATGAAACCTATGTACTAAGCTAGGATTGCATCTCTTCCAAAAGCCCCTGAACCCCCCTCATGAGCTATTTGATTTACCTCCTAGGCTTCATCAGCATCAATCTTTGTCTCCTCATTAGGTCCATGCTAGATTTTTCTTCATAGATCGTTGGTAGAGTGACACCTTGGATGTAGATGTCAAGCATCTCATGGCATCCATCCTAGCATGGCCGACCTTGAATTCTTCAGTGCTCATAGTTGCTAGGGGAGTGACACCTTGGATGCAGGCATTGAGCATATCATGGCATCCATCCTAGCATGGGTGGCATCGAGTTCTTATTGCTCATAATGGCTTGCTTTAAATGTCAATTGTAGCCACAAGGATATCAATTGCACCCTCAATCTCTTCAAGCTTAGGGGACAAGAAAGGAGCTTGCAAGTATGGTATGGTGTCCATGAAGAAGTATGGTATGGTATATCATAGATAAAGTATGGTATGGTATATCAATTGCACCCTTGATCTCTTCAAGCTTAGGGGACAAGAAATGAGCTTGCAAGTATGGTATGGGATATCATAGAGGAAGATATACTCTATGAGGCTTACAAAAATCTCGGCCATGTGGGACACCTTTGTGCCCACATTCTTGCTCTTATCTGCCTTGTGAACATTGGAGTGGACTTGGGGCACTCTAATATGGGGAAATTCCCTAGTGACTCCCTCTCTACTATCACCACCACTACTAGTGGCCTTTGCGTATGATTCCTTGAGGAGGCAACCATAATGGCAAGCTCTTTGACCACAACTTACGCTTCCTACGCTTTTGTGAGTGGCTCGGCTTAGGGTCCTTGGCCTCTTTCAACAACCCACTAATTTTACCCACCTTGACTAGCATAATAGGGTGATTATCTTGCACATTTAGTAGAATGACAAATGTGGTAGTCTAGGAGAGGAATTGTTGAGTAAATGGCACAATCCCAAGTGCCTTGGCCTCTTGGCTAGTAATCTTTCTATAAAAGGTAAGGGTTAGGTTCTTCAAAAACCTAGCAATGCATTTTTTGAAGGCATAATCTACATTGATGTACTTCAAAAGGTTAATGCAAATCCAGTCCTCTTGAGGTTCGTCCAATGATACCATGAACTCATGAAAGTGGATGGTCATGTCTTCAGCAAGCCCTTTGAGAGCGCACTCATGCCAAATTAATGTGTTGTAGCAAGATATGAGAAGTTTCACAATTTGAAAGAGATATTCACAACATCTGAAATCTCTCTTCTCCAAGAAGTCCATGAAGTTGCTTAGTCAAGAGTCCATGCTTGTGTACAATGGATGCGAAGGGATTCAAGCTAGGAGTGCTTGGGGGAGAGGGAGGCAAAAAGCAAGTTGTGAAAAGTGAGAATGAAAGCCCAATGAACTTTTATATATAGGGTCAGAGATAAGACCATTAAGAAACTAGAAAAAGTAAAATTTTAAAGCATGAGCATTAGAAAAATAAAATCTAGAGAAATGCAAGATTTACAACCAAAGCAAAACCAATGTAACAAGCAAGCATAATATATCATTCTTCAATTTTCTTTCCCTTATCAAATTGTATGTAGATCTCAATTCCATTCAAAGTTGTAGATAACATGGAAGATTTTTCAATTCTCTTTTCCACCTACAAAAAAATTAAAACTCTTGTGCACGCACCAAAACATATAAGATCATAGACAAACTCAAATGAATATATCTTCTTATGTTTCAACTCAAAAGCTAAAACGACCTGTATCGGCACTCCTCACCCATCAGGGTTAAATGGTATACGAACATTAATAAAACTTCAATACTTGTTCACTGAGGCTTTCTCCACCAACCTTTTTGGCATATGAATTTCAATGCCAAAGGTTGGTCCACCATCTTTGCTAGACTCTAGGTGAATCTAGTAGCTCACCTTTTTTATCCACCATTGATAATGGAAGCATATATACAACCAAGAATGTGCAATCAAATACCAAAATCTAATGCTACCACCAAAGACACATGACATGAGTATACATAATCTCCATCCACATTTTCCACCTGATCCCAACCTTCTCCAAAAATAGATGTGAGAAATGTTTCACCTAAACCTTTACAAATGTACATAGAAAGACAATAATATAGATTACTAGCCTTGAAAATATGTACAAAAATATGAATTGGCATAAACCACCAGAGTTCTGCAAATCTTGAAGATTTAGAGAGCTTCATGCAGTTGTGAATATGATTTAATATTTTTGTTGCTAGTGGCTACATGGATCATCGATGATCAAGATCAAACACTTGATTGAGTCCAATGGTAGGCAACAAAGAAGTTCATGAGCACCATATGGATTTGGAAATCTAGGCACTGAATACTGCATGACCTAAAATGGGCCCAACATTGGCTCTATGGCACTAGTAGAGCCTTTATTGCACAATCAAACCACCCCTTGGCCTTGTGGCCATGAGTGTCCAAGGGGTATACTACCCTAACCTCTAATGTAGAACTTCACATTTGTATGGATTGTAATCCTATGCATAACCCTTCCCACACTCCTCAGACTGAGTCTCTACACATATTATTGTAATACACAATGTAAGCATAGACAAAGAGAGTGCCCCACAATTGATTGATGTGACCTACTACGACTCTCCTACACCTCAAGGATTGGCCCCAAGATGCGTCGTTCATACATAGAACACATACAAAACATACTCCACTCTTTTACTCGATTGAACCAAGAGATAATACATAGTCCTCACTAAATATTCCCCAAAGGAACAAACCACTAATCCTATAGCTTAGCGTACCTTACCTCCTTAACATAGATCATTATTCATGAAAGCAATTGTTGTGCATCTAGGATAATACCATTGTAAAAATTACGCGCCGCAATGAACGTAATCTGAGAAAGAGATATAGATAGAGAGTACACAACAGATAAGAGGAGAATTAGAAAATTTCTTCAGCTCCAAATAACTAATACACAGATGGATCTGTCCACCCGTGCGCTTCCACTATGAAGCTTAGATGGCAATCTAGACATAAGATAGGTGAAGAGCTTAAGGCTAGCTAGAACAACTCTGATTGGGTGAAAGATAGATGATTGATAGCGGTGAAGGGGTTTAGCCTTTATAGTCTGTGAAGGCGGTTAGGTCGGCGTGAACAACCTACCATATGAGCCTCCACTAGTAGGCTAGGGAATATTCCAGGGAATATTCCCTTTACCGTCAGGCCAGGGTTACTACCCTCGGACCCCAAAATAGGGGCCCCTTTTAACTCCCTCACCCCTCAACTCGATGCAATGTGCCTCCAATTGCTACCAGATTAACTACTCAATCCAACCCAAAGATTAGACCCACAATGGTCACCTTTTTGCCATTCGGTCATATAGATCTCATCTAATATACAAGTCATGAATCAACCAATATCCGGGTTCACATTTGGCTTCTCCTCATAATGGTGGCCTTACAACTTTGAGCACCATGGATCATTGGTCGCACCTTATGAGGGTGGGGCATTGAGCATATCTAACACCCCCCCTCAATGTCCACCCATAGTTGAACTATCTCCTCCACCCAATGCCGAGTTTTTGAAGATGAACTTGAAGCAGATCCTTCATAAGTGCCTTGGTGAAGGTATTCACTCCATTATCCTATGTTGGATAGTAGATGAGTTCCACTATCCCATCCTCTATCAAATCACACACATAGTGATACTGGATCTCTATATATTTTGTTCGTGCATGAAACACTAGATTTATGGCAATGGCGATGCAACTCTGATTGTCACATCTCAGCACTGTTGGTTCTTCATCTTGCACTCCCATATGTCATAGGATCCTTCTCACCCATACTGTTTCACATGCAGCAAAACAAGCTGCCTTGTACTCTGCTTCGGTAGAAGACAATGCCATTGTTGGCTGCTTCTTACTAATCGAAGAGAAAATTCCTGAACCCAAAGAGAAACAATAACCAAAAGCTGACTTCCTGGAATCACTGTCTCCTGCCTAATCTGAGTCACAATTCCCCACAAGAGAAGTTTCCAAACTGTATGTGATACCATAGTCAAGAGTTTCCTTCAAGTATCTGAGCACCCGCATTCCAGCCTTCCAATGACTCTCATGAGGTTTGTTTGAGAACTTGCTCAAAAAACCAACAGAAAAAATAATATTTGGTCTGCTATTACACAATTAGATTAGATTGTCGACCATCCTCCTGTACCTCCCAATGTCTGCTACCAGTGCTAATGTATCCTCAATGGATAACTTTACATTCACCTCCATAGGTGTAGCTATCTCCTTACACTCAATCATGCCAAATGCCTTCAAGATCTTCCATGCATACTTCTTCTGAGAGATGAAGATCTTTACTGGCTCTTGCCAGGCATCAATTCCCAGACAATAGTGCAACAAGCCCAAGTCTTTCATTTCAAACTCAGAACTCAAACCCTTTCGAGTTTGGTTGATCATATCTTCATAGTGACCTGTAATAAGGAGGTTGTCCACATATAGGACAATCACTACAAACTTTTCAGCATCCCTGTAAACATATAAGGTAGCATATGAGGCACATCTTTTGAAGTTTAAGCTTAAAAAGAACTTATCTATCCAACCACTGGTACCATGCTTTGGGGGCTTGTTTCAGCCCATACAATGCCTTCTTCAGCTTACACACTTTGTTCTCAGAATGGGGGTCCTCAAACCCTAGTGGTTGAGCCACGTACACCTCCTCCTTGAGGTCACCATTTAAGAATGCTGATTTAGCATCCATTTGGTAAACTAGCCACTACTTGTGGGAGGCCACTACAAGTACTATGCAAATAGTGGTCATTCTGGCAGTTGCGGCAAATAACTCTTGAAAATCAAACCCTTCAACTTGTGAAAAACCCTATGCAACTAGTCTAGCTTTGTACTTTTCTAAAGTACCATCAGCCTTGTACTTTACCTTCCAGATCCACTTGGTGCTAATAAACTTCCGCTTTGCTGGCCGATCCACTAGCTCCCAAGTGTCATTATTCATTATGTTGTCATATGCAGCTTGCATAGCTACCTTCCATGCTGGATCTGCAAGTGCTTCTTCTAAGTTAGTTGGCTCTTTTACTTCTCTCATAATCTCAGCCATCAAGGCCATATTGACTATGTGAGCAGAAGCCCTCCTTTTCTCCTCTATTCTTTGAGACCTCCTTGGTCTGTCTGCGTTCTCCTCAATAGATGTGGGCATAGGATTATTGTGGTCATAGAGCTGCGTCACCCAACATGGCAATGGCTTATTAGGTGGGGTGATGTCAGGTTGGTGAACTTTTTCCTCATCATTTGAAGATGATGCTTTCTCTTTCTTAAGGATGGGGATAGCTCTCGAGATAGGTTCATAATGGCCTACTTCTTCGCTTGATGATAAAGTGGAAGAACTTGCCTTCTCCTCCTCCACTGTATGTAGCTACTCCTTGAACACCACATCATGGCTCGCGATGATCTTCTTTGCCTCTTGGTCATATAATTTGTAAGCCTTCTGCTCATCACTATAACCCAAGAAGATACATTTTTTTCTTTTTGGTTGTAGCTTGTTTCTCTTGTCATCTGGAATATGTGCATAACATTCACATCCAAAAATTTTGAAGTGTGAGAAAAACGGTTTCTTACCAGTGTAATCCTCATGAGGTGTTTTTCCCTCGAGTGCCTTTGTGTAGCTACGATTTAAAATGTAGACTATAGTATTAACAGCTTCAGTCCAAAAATGGTTTTCCCCTTTAGCATACATCTTGCCATCTCCACAATGGTCCGATTCCTGCGTTCCACAACACCGCTCTACTAAGGTGTGTGAGGCGTTGTCAATTGATGCTTGATCCCTTTGCTCTTGCAAAATTCTTCAAACTCCTTTGAGTTGAACTCACCACCACCATCTGTTCTAAATTTCTTCACACTTTTCCCTGTTTTATTCTCAACAAATGTTAGCCATTCTTTAAACTTACCAAAAGCTTGAGTCTTTTCAAAAAGAAAGTACACCCACATCTTCCTATTGTATTCGTCGACAATCAACATAAAATAAGAAGATCCCCCCAAGGCACGTGTAGGCATCTTTCCGCACAAGTCAGCATGCACCAACTCTAGAGAAGCCTGTGATCTATTCTTGCTTTATTGTGGAAATGTTGTTCTCTATTGCTTGCCTATCATACAAGCTTCACAAGGTTTCTTCAATTTAGTCATTGCAGGTAGGTGAACAATCGTATCTTGCTTGTGCATCTCCTTCAACACTGCAAATCTGATGTGTCCAAATCTTTCATGCCAAAGCTTACTTATGCCCACTCCAACGGTGATTGTAAGAGCACTTAGCTCATATAGGTTGTTCCTTCTTTCTCCTTTGCAACAACTTTGCCATCACTATCAAGAATTTCTACACCTATCTTCTTGAACCTCACTTGATGACCAAGATCACTTAGGGAAGCAACTAATAACAGATTTCTCCTAGTTTCAAGAACATACAACACATTTGAAAGCTTTTTGACATCACCATTTACAGCAACAAATGAAATAGTACCTGTGCCCATAGCAGGGCATTTTGCATCATTTTCAACCATCACAGTGATGGATTATTATAGAGTCTGCATAGAACTATATAGACCTTTCTTGTTGGTCATGTGATAGGAGGCCCCAGTATCCAACACCCATGAGTCAGTGGTATATTCTTATTGCACTGAGGAACACACCTCCTCAATAGTTGCCAAGAATAACTCTAACTCTACTTTAACCGTATTGGCTATCTCTTTCCCTTTACTTTTAAGGGTACCATTCTTTTCATCTGCCTTCTTGACACAACAATCTGTGATTGCATGTTCTTTCTTCTTGTAGTAGAAACACTCTCCTTGAAACTTCTTCTTACCTCCCTTCTTCTTTTTGTCACCATCATTTTTGGTGGAGGAACCACCTTTGCCTTTTGCATTGGCAGAGAATGCAACATCTCCATTGTTGCTTCCTTCTTTGGCTTTCAACCTCAACTCCTCCTCTAGCAATAATGCACAAAACTCCTCAAAAATCAAAGCTTGAGGTCTCACGTGAGTATTAAGGGCAGTTACTAGTCCATCAAATTTTTTTGGACAAATCGGAAGATACCTTTGAGCTAGCTCCTTGCTAGTCTTTTGTATCCCAGCACTAACCATCTAGTCGTGCAGATTCTTAATCTAAGTGATGAATGCTTCAGCTGTCTCTCCTTCAGCAAACTTCTCCGCTACTAGTTCATTCTCTAAGTTTTGAATCCTTGTTTGGTTTTGCATTTCATACTGACTCCTCAGTACATTCCAAGCCTCTTATGCTTTGGTTGTATACTAAATCAAAGTCAAAACACTATGAAAATAGCTTGTAACTAAGGCACACAATGCATTTTCATTCATTTGTTTCCAAGCTTGTAGAATATTTTGCACTCGGAGGAATCATCACACTAGGATTTGATGGGTCAGGGGGGGGTAGGCTGTAGTTCTACGTCAATCCCTAGTACAATCTCCAAAAGCTCATAAGAATCAAGGATAGTTGTAATTTTGAACTTCCACAAGGTATAGTTTGTACAATCTAACTTGCCTTCACTGAAGGTTGGTGGACGAATCGTCAGTGTTTGAATAGCTGGTATAGCAGCATCACCTCTTGCACCGCTTCTTGATGCACCAAACCACTTTTGAAAGAGAACATTTTTTCTCATTGCTGTTGAAGCCTTTGCCTCTTACGCACTCTTCGATCCCTAGAGCCCCCTTGGCTCTGATACCATGTAAAAATTATGCGGTGCAACGAACAGAATCTAAGAAAGAGATAGAGATATAGAGTATACAATAGATAAGTCTAGGAGAATTAGAAAATTTCTTTAGCTCCAAACAATTTATACAAAGATGGCTCTATCCACCCGTGTGCTTCCACAGTGAAGCTTGGTTTGCGATCTAGAGAGAAAATAGGTAAAGAGCTTAAGGCTAGCTGGAACAACTCTGACTGGGTGAAAGATAGATGATCGATGGCTATGAAGGGGTTTAGCTTTTATAGCCTGCAAAGGCGGAAAGTTCAGCATGATCGACCTACCATATGAGCCTCCACTAGTCCTCCAGGAAATATTCCAAGGACTATTCTAGGAAATATTCCCTTTACCGTCAAGGCCGAGGCGTCTTCCCCCGGACCCCGTAACCAGGGGCTTCTTCCGTAGCCCCCGGACCCCAAAATAGGGCCCCTTTTAACTCCCTCACCCCTCAACTCGATGCAATGTGCCACTAGTTGCTACCAGCTTAACTACTCGATCCAACCCAAAGATTGGACCCACAATGGTCACCTTTTTGCCATCCAGTCACATAGACCTCATCTGATATACAAGTCAGGTCTCAACCAATATCTAGGCTCACATTTGGCTTCTCCTCATAATGGGGGCCTTACAACTTTGAGCACCATGGATCATTGGTCGCACCTTATGAGGGTGGGGCATTGAGCATATCTAACAACCACGTGTTGCATGCAATGCAATTGTGTATGATTTATAGTGCTCAAATAATTTTTTAATTGACAATCAGCATTGTGAAGGTGCAAAAACATTTCTTTTTATGCCTTTACTCTAAACGAGATTGCTACATTGCCTAGGGTCAATACTGAGCATGCTCGTACTACTACCTAAACCTCTTTTTTCAAAACCACATGTCCTATGCCCCATGCATTAGAAAAATATCATAATTTAGCGTATTATCAGCCCTTAACACCCGCCTTCTCCCTACTACTTAAGATTGTGCATTCAGTGGTAGGTTTAAAGAGTATTTTTTAATGTATTTTTCCTTCATGAAAGCAATAAATACCCACTTTAATATAGAGATAGGGCTGAACTGAGGCTAAGCCTCATGCCTCAGCCTTATCATACATTCATAAATACAAAATTTATTTTTTTCTATTTTTTGAATGTTAAAATTCTTTTTTTTCTTATTTTTTGCTATTTATTTATTAAAATAAATATCAATATTTTTTATTTACTAATTTGGACTGATTAATCTTATTGAGAATTATTTTTTAATCACATTTTATCCCATAAAAACACCATACGCACACAACAAAACCCAAAAAATACATAATTTTTCTTAAAACTGCAATGTTGCGAGTTTTGCATGTTTATAAAGAAATTATTACAGGGCCTAATTTTGTTGATTTCCTTAATATTTTTTTATCAATCACAACATTGACAACCAAATGCAACCATTTTCAACCAAAATTTATCATAAAACAATAAAGTCCACCACGTATTCATAAAATTGTACCTTATAACATATGTATCTCGTGATTGGAGGCCCTTGCTGATGCTTCCCAATAGCCACTAGTGATCCTTCCCACCTCGATCTATGCTCCTTCATGCTCTAGTATTTTCCCTATGATCAAAATCTATCATCTCAGCCCATCCCCTTCTCTCATAGAATCAACCATGGAAATACACGACAAGAGGAGAGAGCAGAGAGAAATACTAAAAACCAACTTTTTCATTGAGTACATCATTCTTTGATCTGACTCTTCTTTTGAATGGCAAAGGAAAACTTCACCTTGCTACCCTCTTGCCTCCCTCCTCTAATGCTAATAGCCATAATAATCCATTTTTTAAATCAAGAAGGGGCATCGAAAAAAATGATGCGCCCTTTCTCCATAGGGTTCACATTTTGTGAGTTTTCTCTTCTAATTAACTTATTAAGACATTAAAGCAAAAATAACTAGTTCATCTTCTCATGTTCACACTGCAAAGGAAGTGGATCTTTGCATTTTGGAGGGGCAAAGGGACTCAAATTTGAGATCCAACTAGACAACCAGCTCCATGTCATTGAAATCTATAAACCTGGCCTCCATCACCTACTTTTTGGTTCTCAGATCTTATAGTGGCTTTATAAGGCAAAACCTTGTTGTGGACATTAAATGAGGGATCCAAAAAACTTTGATCGACAAACCGAGACTTACGTTGTGTTCTTGTCATCAAACTCTATCTAGAAAAACTCTATCTCATTCATCTACAACCGTTTCATTTTGCATGAAAAATTAGTCCTCTACACTATCGGAGGGGTTTTTGTCGAAAGGTCCTATCCACCAGGGATCAAAGATAGAAGGAAGTAGAGATAGGAGATGGAAGAGAACAAAAATAATAGACAAGAAGTAAACACGATAAAGACAAAGCACAATGAATTGAATCAATATGTATTGACAAAACCTAAAATCCTTTGTCTGGCACTACTCAAAAACAATCTCCAGGCATTAGATCTCCTAGAGCTTCTTCTTAGAACAAAAACATGCATCAAAATAACAGCTCCTCTCGTGCTTGGAACCCAAATCAAATGACTCCGTTGGCTTCAAAAGGGGGGTAAAACGTGGGACACTTGGTTTAGAATCTCCTAGTTCACTCCTTCTTCTTCCTCCAGTTCAAAGTGCAGTTTTCACCCTGTCAACAGCGATCGCGACATGCGTCGTTTTGCCCTATCTTTCCTTTTTATGAAAAATCCAATAGTTGGTTGAAAAAGTAACTTGCTTTTTACATGCCATCCTAATCTAGAAGTTTTCCTAGATTTTTTGGATATTTACAATAAATAATATTAAAAATATCTAAAACAGGCTAAAATTATCCAAAAATCTAGTATTTTCGGACCATCTATGCCACGGACACTAGCACTAATGACTTAGATCACATTGACTCTCTACATCAATAAAGAAGTAGGATGATGATGCACTCTATAGTTTTTCACACTGTGTCCACATTGTGGTATGACATCCACCCCCTTTGAATCTACACATCCTTTCATATATGCAAAAACCCTAGTTGTCACCTGATTCTGAGTCCTCCTCATCCTCTGCAAACATATCCTTTTCTTCTTCATCTTCCATATCTTCCTGGCTAGCCCCTGTATCATGGCCACTATTTTCTTCCAATTCTGGCAGCTCATAGGTGTTAGATTCCAACTTGTTGAATAATTTTATTCTTTTCCCTGCTACACCAGAAGTTTTATGGCTATCCCATCTATCTCATTTAATGCATAAGTAGTATTATCAAATACTTGTCTTACCACATAGGGTCCAACCCATCTTTTGGAAACTTTATGCATGGCACTATGTTGTTTGTCTAAAATGCTATTATAAACCAATACCCAAGCCCCATCGGCCTCAATCTATGTCTTTTATCAAACCATTTCTTGTTCTGTATCCATGTTGCCCTTAACTTTGCAACTGCTACCTCAATGTCTTCTAACTTTCTTTCCAACTGTCTAATGCGTAAGGCCAACAACTCCTCTCTATTCAACTTCTCCTCCCAAGGTAGCACACTCCATGTGACTTTGAGCTCTTCTATAGGCATGATAGATTTTTGACCATACATCAATTCTGCATGCATATATCCTATAAGAGCACTATGAATTGTTTTATTAGCCCACAAGGCATAAGGGAGCAATCATGGCCACTGTTTTACCTTTTCTCCACATGCTTTTTCCAACGCCTTCACAATAGGTGGATGACCTCTTTTGCTTTTGCCATTTCCTTCATGAATATAGGCTGAAGTTAAAGCAAGCTTTATCCCCAACCATACAAAAAAATCATGAGCTTCATTTGCATCCAACTCACCCCTATTTGTAGTAATTTTTCCCACATATTCTCAATCTCATCTGACACAACCACTAAAGGAGGGGGTAAAACCCTACTCAATCAACTACGCTAAGCACAAATAGACCACCATATACAAATGTGTATAGTAGTTAAACCAAACACAAACCATTGAAAGTGGATTTTCAAATCTAAATATGAGTTTCTATAAAATAACCCTTGAGTTATATGGTCACATAAATCTACTTACAATTGTTTGATCAAAAGTACCACCTTAGCAACGACATCCAATATAGATAGATATCAAAAGCATTGATATAGGGACATGAGTATCATAGAAGTAAGTATTGGTTCAGTTACAAAAATTACCATAGTTATTAGTCCTAACAAAGATGATAGTGACACCATTGCTTCCAAATAACATATATCAACCACAAAGCCTAGTATTGCTAGATTCACAAAAAAGGTGGAAAAACAAGTCACAAAGCATAAGAACCTACCCACTAAGCTTGAGTTGATATATAAGAAAAAAAAGTTTTCCACAACATCTAATCTCGTTACCCCAAGCACAATAGATATAACCCATATGAATGCTCATCACAAACAAACTGGTGATCCAAGTTTAGACCTTTAATTGAAAAAATAAAAAATACCACCTGGGCCTTTGCATCTCTTTGTTGCCCCCAATGGCAATAAGGTATCCTTGCCAAGTGTCATTATTTATTCCACCACCTATACTAAAAACACATAAGCTAAAGTCAAAAATTCAAGTCTCATCAAATTGAAATGTCAATCAAATCAATCCCAACCATCAAGATTTACAAATCAAGCTAAAATCCTCTTACAACAAGACGTCCATCATTTTGGAACTAGCTATTGATATAGCCATTGGCACATGCGACGATATCGTCACATGTATTAGACCCCTCTAAAACACCTTCACCTTATTCACTCATAGGTATAATACACTCAATCTAGACCTCCTAAATGAAAATACAATGGAGGCTATGAGGTCTCTATCGTGCTCATAGGATGAAATTAAGTATATTTTCATCAAGCACTCCTTGTTTTATCGAAGAGATAATCACCACTCCAATATTTCAAGATGCCATATCATGTCCTTCAAACATAGTTGCATAGAAATGACACCAAGAGGTCTTATCGATTTAGATTGTCTTGTAAAATCCAAGTTTTCTTTCCTATAGAAATTTTCTAGATCACCTATATGTTTCTTTGGATACTTGCTTTTACCGAAAATCAACTATTAGAGGAGAATATTAGGTGCTTCACCCATATTTAGATTGGATTCCTAGTGCGAAATAGCTTTCATGTTGCCACAATAGAGTAGGTTCAGGTGATTTTGTAAGGGATGTATGAACCTACATAACACATGTGAGTAATGGTCGCATGATATGCATCACCACATGACATTTGAACATAGCCCTCATTTTTATGATGCATTGCTACCAAACTAGTTATATATCCTATAATCATGTATAGAAATAAGTGCATAGGAACTTGTTAGAAAAAACATGTGCAAATTAGTATTAACATATTAATAAATTACCCCTCACAATCCTAGAAAGTGTTACATTCAATTAGATGTAGGGAGGGACTCTTCAAACTTAGAACAAAAGCCAAAAAACTGAGTGATTTATCAAATAGGAATACTAAAAATCAGAGAAGTTAAATATTTTACACGAGATAAAATTTTTGTATCAATGAAAGAGTTTATTTTCCTTGATACTTAACCATCATATATTATGCTAGGTTCTTTGAGATGGTAAGAGAAGGAGATAAAGCTATGCAAGAGAAAATCAATAGGCCCCAACTACCATTTACTAAACAAGACCAGGCCAAGTACAACTTGAAAACCAAAATTAAACAGTATTGCCACCTATGATGTCATCAAATTGACAACCTTACCGGAATAGTGACTAATAATTCTAAAGTGAAGGAGCTTCTAGACAAATGTGGATTAAAAATTTATATGGAGAAGTTCGAAGGGAAGGTGGACTAGGACAAATGTGTAGATTTCCTCACAATTATGACCCCAAGAGGCACAATAGAGTGATCATGGTGGAGGATGTAAATGGCTCATAGCAAGTTGAAATACTGTAACATTTCCCCCCCCCCCCCCCCCCTTGTGTGCCCCGTGACTCCCCCATAGAAACTCCCCCCCGCTTTTTGATTTTTTTTAATTTTTTTGAAAAAAAAATTCCCTCCCTCTCTCTCCCCCTGTCATGAGCATGGTGGGGGGAGAGAGAGAGAGAGAGAGAGAGAGAGAGAGAGAGAGAGAGAGAGAGAGAGGGAGGGAGCTGGAGATGGGGGGGCGTGCAACCCTAGGTGGCGGGTGGCACCGCTTTGCCACCTCCCCCCCCCCACCTATAAAAACCACCCCCTCTCTTTGTTGCAGAAGGGCAGCCCCCCTGGCCATGACGACTGACACTGGAGCCCCCTGCTGGTGAATTACAGTGCTCCCTCTTCTCCGTTGTAGCACAATGCCCCCCTTCCCTGACGTTGTCGTAAATTTCGTGTAAGGGCTACAGAACACGGGGTTCAAGATACAACAAGAGAAGAGGCTAACAAGAAGACTTCAATTTTAGATGACAAAGAACACTATATTGCTTGTCAAGTGAATCACAACAATGAAACTGCTAATTACTCTTGACAAGTAATTGCAGTTATAAGCATAACGCCTTAGAAAAATAACCTAAGATCCCAAGAAGACTGGCAAGCTCAGTTGAAAGGAAGCACTCTGAGTAACAAAGCCACTTTTGATTTCAATCACCATCACAATAACTCCATGTGAGATTCAACTCAAGGAACAATTTGCTTTATAATGAAGAAACCATGATCTTCCAAGGTGTCCACAGAAACGTGAGTAGATATCTGGATCTTCATAGGAGAAAACACCAATTGACACCAATTGAGGAAAGTAAACCTGTTTCTCTGACCACCATGAAAGTTTGCCAAAGTCACGAGCGCTGTGACAGCATCCGCAAATCAGCACTGTCTAGTCCTTCAGTTCCTTCAAGAGATTTCGGACATCAGTCCAAGTTCAGCCGCTCTTGCAAAGATTCTCAGAGAGAAACATGCATGAAACTCCTATGAACAAAGCTCCCAAAGGTTGAATTGACGATTTTTGAACAGACCACATGCACAAAAATGACCAAGGATGTAGAAGCCTTAATAAAGCAAGCTCCACAGGCGATCACACCACAGGGAATGACTTAATAAGCAGATGTCGAGAGTCAAGATGACTCAAAACAAATTGGAAGCCACAAAGAATTGTTTAATGCCCTCAATTGTCAACTCATCACGCTTCAGATGAATGCGCACAGGATTCGTCATGAATTTGTTTGTCATTTCCAAAATTTCATGAGGCAAAGTTGCCGATAAGAGCTACAAGCTCTCTGGTTGGGAATAGTATCAATGCCTGAACCTCTCTGTTAGTGATATCTATGATCTGATAAACGGAAAGGGCAATCATCGTGGTCTTATCGGTCCCAGCCTGTGCCTGCGCTACAGTTATCTTTGTCCACATTCTCAGTCCACCGTTTTTTTGTCATCTTCACTCCATCATGCAGTTCGTTGATCGCTTAAGATGTCGCAGCAGCGTTTGCTTTTCGTCTTTACGTTCTGATCTTTAGCTTCTTCTTCATGTATCCCCTTTACTTCCCAAAAATCTCGTTGATCGTCCTCCTTATGATCAACTTTTCCCTCTGCTTCCCTTCGACTCAGGGTGTAGCCTTTTTGGAGCTTAGTCAACGACCTCCTTCTTTAACTTTCGTCCTGGTTTTCAGCTTCCAGAAGGTGTTAGAACATCATGGCTTCGTCCACGAGGTGAAGGAGTTGTGAAGGATGATGTGATCGATCAATCAATCGATCTTCAATCTCTCAGCTCAGGTCTCCTGCTTCGTCAGCCTTGAAGCCCCCCCAAACTCACACTGGTTGCAAACCGGACGCCAGTTCCACATTCAATCTCTCCACTTCTCCGTCTTCAACATAATGATCAGCTATTCAGAGAGTGATGTCAGAGAGGTTTTGAGAGGCCGACGGCATCAACAAGCTCAGAGAGGTATTCAGAAAGTGACTTGCAGACAAATCGATGGCATTACTGTTTTTCGCCCATGTCTGGGGAAGCCCTGTTCTCCTCCTGTTTTCTGGTTTTCGCATAATACTCCCCACTCTGTTGTGAAAGGCGATGGGATCCGATGGCCATAGTAACAGAAAGCACTGTTGGCGTAGCAATGGGTATTCCTCCAATAAGGAGGATCAATAGGTTATTTATTCCATCCCTGTAGGCTCTACGTTGTATAGGGTACATGGCGATGATTTCAATTACCATTCCGATGGCAATAGAGCAGATACAGAAGTTATCAATTGCCGTCAATACCTTTTGGAAGTGACCAACTTGGTGAGTGGAATCTACAAGATGTGCTGCTTTTCCAAAAAACGTGTGCACTCCAGTTGCAATAACAACTGCATCAATCTCCCCTTGCTTACACGTTGATCCTGAGAAAATTTCATCACCAGGCTTTTTCGTCACAGGTAAAGACTCTCCTGTCAAAGCAGACTGGTCAATCTTTAAAGGATCACCCTCCAAGAGACGGGCATCAGCAGGAATAATATCACCCAACTTGACGCTAATTATGTCCCCAGGGACGAGAATTGAAGCATCCTTTTCACTCCACTCACCATCTCGCAGTCTTCAACATGCATCATCTCGGAAAAGCCCAGAGGCTGAAAATGCAGACCCCCGGTACACAGGTAGACCCACACACAAACAGACCGAGAGATCCCAAAATGACAGAAAAAGCTTTTTCATTCAAATTCTTTCCCCCCTCTTTCCGTTCGTGACCTCCCCTGCTTTTTCTCACCTTTCTTCCCCAATTGGCATTGCCCCTTCCCTCCTTTTCATCACACTCTCCTCTTTTCCCTCCCTTCTTAGCATTTGAAATCCCTCATTAGCAGCACTGTCGTCAAGTCTCTTTGCCAATAATGGCATGAAAATCTCTCACCAGCATTGGATAAGGGTGAGATCCAGTTACGGACCTTAAAATATAGTGTGTAGTCTCTTCATTTGAAACCAAGTATCTTATTGCTTCTGATGCCACATCTTTCAACGTACCTGTACCAAACTAGACAGCACGTACCTCAACTCCAAAAAGTCTCATTCTGAATACTTTAAGAGCCTGTCGTTCCATATCTTTAGAGCCCATGTAAACAACACATTGTAACCCAAAACAAGCACACACTGTAACAGTGATAACTCCATGCTTCTCATAGCACATTTCAATGCTTAGCCTCCTTCTTTCCAACTCCTGGATGTGGTTATCATTAGGTATTTTTGATGTAGCTGGAGAAGGAGAAGACAAATCCTAACATGTTCACCAGCATCAGTCGTGCTTTCCACTCAACCTTGCTCAACATAGGCTGAAAGCATCTCATCATATTCGCCACTTTTGTCTCCAACTCCTCCCCACTATACTTATACGCATAAAATAATTGTTATCACAACAACTAAGTATGTACAAAGTACCAAATCCCATGCACAACTTTTGGGTGGTTTACACACTTCGAATGCGCAGCAATACGACAACGTACAGGTAGCCCCCCCTCGAAACTAGCCCCGCCAAGCCTGCGCCATCTCCCCAGACGTCAGTAAATCCCCCCCCCTTCCGTGATCAGCGTTGAGAGAGGAGAGAAGAAGTGAAGGAAGGACAGGGAAAGAAGGAGTGGGAGAAGAAGAGAAGAAGTGAAGAAGAGGAGAGAAGGAGAAGGAGAAGAAGAGAGAAAGAAGTAGAAGAGGAAGAGGAGAGAGAGAGAAAGGGGTGAAAGTTAGAGATTATTTCTAGCCAAGGAAATTTTCAAAGTCACGAACACCATCGAACTTTCATCTCCCTCATCGGATTGGTGACCACTAGCGAGCCGCCCTTGAACAAAGCCACCACATCAAGGACCCAGGGTGAAGGATCGTGTATGCAAGATGGCTCCAAAGAGAAATCTTACTAAGAGTACTAGCGTGAAAGCCGTGGTCAAATATAGAAATGCCAGTGGAGTCGCAACCAATCGTAACATCTCGTCACCCTCTCTCCACATCGAGGTGACCCGTAAAACTCGAAAGGAACTTTTGTCTCCCATTGCACACATAATTCAATCTATAAGCATGATTTATCACATGAAATGAAAGGAATTTCTAATCTATTCCCGCATGGGATGCAAACTTATTAAGGTTTAGTACGAGTTATATAATGTTTAGTTGAGGTTATGACATAGATGGCATCCTAAATAAGTTTATAATCAATATCAAAACTGCTCTCTTAAACATCTAAGTTGTCCTACACTATGATGTATCCATTCCAGAATTTAATACATACTTAAGAAATTTCCTACGACACAATAGTTGTTGTGATATATGTTTACCTTTGCTAACACCCACACAAAGGTGGATACACTAGGGTCTAGAGGTTATCAATGCATGAAGTTCTCATTGCATATCACTTTAATGCGGCTAATAGAGTGGAAAGGTGATAAGAGTGGCTATTGCATTAGTATGATCCAAGCGCATGAGCAGTGAATTCGACTAGAAAAATTCTGCATAGTATCACACTTAAAGATAGAAGGTTAGAAGATGTTGCGTTTACTTAAAGTTGATGTCCAAAACAAGGAGGGTTTATTGCCATACCTTGAAAACTTAAGAACCCAACTCCAAGGACTTAGTCGTTTCTTTTCCAACAAAGGGTTGTCCATCAAAGGCTCTATGGTTGTGAAACTCAATGAACTAGACAGATTCTCAAGTAAGTCGCAACCGTCGAAGGCCGCACGAGACAAAAGGACCTAGAAGGAACTTGTTGAATCAACCCTGCAAATTCCTAACCCAAGGGGGAGAGCGAAATTTAGGGTAGTTGATTCATGCTAAGCATATTGCTCGGAACTGCTGAAATGGTTTTAACGAAGGTTGGTCTTGTTAAAGATGGATTGTTGACCCAAGCTATGCTTGGTTGTTTGGGAAGGTTGTAAAAGTGTTTTGATACTTCCAAGTTAAATTTTGATTGTGCATGCAATGGGGTTGTGATGCCTTGAAGCAAAAGGTTGTGCATTCAATTGTTTGTTAATGTGGCTTTGGATGTTAACCCAAGTGGGGTGTGATTGATGATTGCATGACTGGGTCTGAGATGACTGATTGCCATGGGAACAAAAAGGGGTGTTTTCCCTAGTAATTGTTTTTAAGCTGGATGCTTCAGCTATGGTTGATTTCCTAAAGGGATAATTAAGGAAGAATGGCGCTAGATACCCCCTGCAAAGAACTGCCAAACCCAAACCAAGGGGGTTGTGAATCCGCGCCGGGAATGGAAGCTACTTTTATGTGTCAAACATAATGTGGTAGATAATTAGATAACTAAAACAACCCCTGAGGGAAGCCCGGTGGATGGACCGATGGGTCTATCCTACCGAAGGGTGGTCTTGGTTAGCTGAAAGATTTTCTCGAAGGAAATGTTAACGAGGAATGTTAGGAAAGGTCGGACGATGACCTTAGAAAATTTTGGCCACGACCCTGGACTTCAGGTCGATCCTAGTGGGAACAGCCGGATAAGTTCCGTTGTGGGGCAGACTCGAGAGACCCTAGTTGGCAAAACCCGTGTCATTCCTTGGGAGTGTCAGGTGGCATCTTCTAGATATATCTCTCGATGGGCTGCTAAGACGTGTCCCGCGATTTGAGGAGCGGGCACGTTACAAATACCATTATGACAAGTTATGGTAAACTGGGTCTTGAACTTGTTGGAAAAAAGGAGTAAGAGAAATATCTACAAAATATTGGGAATGATAATGCAAAGATTCTTTAGCAAGAATGGTATCAGCATAGAGGACATTCGAAACCCTATTGTAGGAATCTAGGCAAAGCAGAGTAATGCACACACTATTTTGTAACACTAGGTATAACTGTATAATGAGTGAAATCAAGTTGGAATCATTGGAAAGCTTAGTAGGAGGAATTATAAACAAAAGAAATCTAAATGCATATATCAGTAAAACACTCCATGCACAATAGCCAAAACACTTAGTACAAGAACAAGGGTTCTAAAGGATTTTGACCTACAGTAGTAGTGATAAGTAAGGGAGCAAAGAGAAAAATGGCTACAACCAAGGCTATATTGGTGGGGTTCAAGGCATCCTCACTACAAATGTAGAGGAATAGTCAAAGGCTAATGGAAAACAAGGTGTCCAAATTCCACAAGCCTCCTAATATATCACTATAAGAATTGTTGAGAGCAGATTGTAAAGGTCACTTTCGAAGCGGAAAAGAGCCCAGGAGGCCGTAAAAGACCAAATTTTCATGCAAAATGAAATGATTGTGGATCGATGAGCTGGATTTTTCCTAGATGGAGTTCAATGCCAAGAACCCAACGCAAGTCTTAGTTCGTCGATTGGAGTCCCTTTGACCCTTCATTTAATCCCCGCAAAAGGTTTCGTGTTATGAAGCAACTGTATGATCCAGGACTTGGAAAGTGAGTGATAGTGGCTAGTTTATAGATTTGGATGTCATGAAGCCGGCCCACAGACCTCAAATCCAAGCTTGTTTGCCCCATCAAAAGCAAAAAACCCACTTAAACTGAAGTGTGAACAAGAAAAAGTAAACTAGTTTTTTTAAAACCAAAGCTTGAAGCTAAAATAATCTTTATGATTTGAAAGAGCACGATTTGCAAAATGTAGGGGGGCATCGTTTTTTCGATGTCCCAAATTTGACATTTTTAAATCAAAATTTTCTTGTGCACCATCCTGGGAATCCTCTAAGTAGCAAGTTCCATCAACTCTTTGCTCTCCATCACTACAAAAATGATAAAAAATGACCCATTGAATGAAAAGATTTGTTTTTACTCTTTCTCTCTCCTCTCTCCTCTCTCCTCTCTCCTCTCTCCTCTTGTGGTTTGTTCTCATAAATCAATGTAAAAGAGAGGGCAATGGGCTAAGATGGACATTTTTTATTGTGCAATGATGTGAAAGTGGAAAGACACATGAATGGAGGCTGGATGGATCATCAACGATTGTGAAAGAGTGTCAATAGGCCTCCAAAGTTGAAAAACGTGCATCATAATGAGCGATTTTATGTGAGAAAAATATAGATTTTGTTGTTTTATGATGAATTACTATTTGAAATGGTTAGAAATGTTTCTATTTGATTTTCCATATTCTATTTGATCAGTCATGTTGAAGGAATCATTAAAAAGGCAGTCATATAATAATTTTATGTAAAACACACAAAACCAGAGACTATGCTATTTAAGATAAAATATGCAGTTTTTGCGTTTTTGGTGTGCATTTCCCATTCCTATGGATTGAAACATACTAAGAAAATCATTTTTCATAAGTTTGTTCAATCTAAACCAAAAAATAAATAAATTTTTAGTAATATTCTATTTAAAAAATAAGAAAAAAAATACCAAAATAGGTTTTTTGCATGAGAAAAATACAAAAAATAAGATTTATATTTGTGAACATATGATAGAGCTAAAGCTTGCAGTGTAGCATCAGTTAAGTCTCATCTCTTTGTTAGAGTGAGTTTTTATCACTTTCAATAAAGAAAATACATTAAAAGCCCACCTCTTAAATCTATCAACGCATACAAAACTTTAAACGGTAGGGAGTAGGGGTGTGTTGAGTGGTTCAAGTATGTTGAATGTTGATGTTTCATGATGCATATCATATAGAGTTCATGGTTGTTTAAAACTTAAAGGGACTAGTAGCACGACAAAGCTTGGTACTAACCTTAAGCAACAAAATACTATCGTAGGAAAATAAAATCATGAAAAGAATTATCTTCACACTTTTAGGTTATTGATTTTCAATGGATAAATGTGTTTGAGCATGATGGTCATATACCCAATTGCATTGATGCACCATATGGTATCATATCTTGGATGAGTGATGACCGACGTTGAGAGTGTGAGGTATCCCAAGCTGTCATAGGGCTAGATATTTGGTTCCTTGGCGGTTATTTGGTGAGGTTTATCTATTATCTCCTAGATCATTTAATCAAAAGAGTGGACTTTGTTTCGAATATGTTCTATGTTTAGGGCTCATCTTGGGACCAATCCCCGAGATGTATGAGAGTTTTAGTGGAGCCATGGTGATCAAGCGAGGGTGCTCCCTTTATGTATGTTACATGGTGTATAAAACCAATATGTTTAGGAACTCCCTTTGAAAAGTGGAAAAAGAATCATTCATTGGACTACAAAATTGTACAAATGCAAAGTTCTTAAGCACTCTTGCCGTGAGGCCATGTGGGGTGGTTTTAGGTGAGTAGTGAGGCCTAGATAGTACCTTAGAGCCAATGTCCAGCCTGTTTTAGGTCGTGCAAGGTGATGCATTTTTTAGGATCCTCTAATAAGTGGTGATTCTCAAATCTCAGCCAAAAGGGGCCAGTTAATTAGTGTATGCCAAAAGGCAGTGAGATAGACTCAAAAGACCATCAAGTAGAACTTCACAAGCAAGAAAGAGCTAAATGGGATAAAATGCGGGCCAAAATTATTAGAAGATATTCACTACAAAGGAGTGGTCCAATATCCCTACAAGGGCGGGGTCTTAGTAACCCTAGCTCGACAAATAATCTGTTAGGAGGAGGAAGTTCTAGTACTTCCCCCCTCTCAGTCAGTCCATCCACTTCGAGTGGAGTAATACTTCTGATCATTTAAACTCCTTTAGCCACTCTAGTTGTTACCATGGTGTAACCCATTGCAATCCCAATAAGGATGCTAGACTTGTCAACCCCTTAAGGTTTCCTCTACCCAGTTTTAATGGGTTAGCAAAGGAATATGCAAAAGTTCATATCAATGAATTCCAAAAGTTAATGTTTTACTATCGAATTCAAGATGAAGGACACTTGATGATGTTCTTTAATATGACTTTGAAAGGACTAGCTAGAGTATGGTGTTATAGCCTGGAGGATAGAACCATAACTACAATTGACTTTTTGTTTGCGGCCTTTTGAAGAGAGTTTGCTCCTGAAAGGGGAGGTCAGTATTGGCTATGTGTCCTCAATGTAACATGTCAAGAACCTCACAAAAATGTGTGTGGGTATACCAAGAAAGTGAAGCAAATATTTTGTAAGTTGAAAACCTATATTCCCATTCTAGTTGTTGCTCAATTGGAATACTTTTTGAATGGGCTAGACTATAATATTCAAGTATAGTTGAGCAGTGTTTCTTTTGCCAACATTGATAGGCTATTACAAGAGAAAAGGAGGTAGAATCCTAATTACAAGTGATTTTTACCTTGGAAAAACAGGAATTGGAGTCTTGGTGTTGCAAAAACTTTAGTACTGATGCATGGCGGTCAAGGAATATCCATGATTCTTCCTAATGGGAGAGGAAGCATGAACCCATGTTCCTAGCTCCTCCTAGTATGACCCTGCCTATGGCTAGTCAAATGGCTCCACCAAATGTTGGAAGCCAAATGATAAATCCTACCATTTTTCTAGGAGATCAATAGCCAATTCTCAATCAAGTGGTTAGACCAATGGAACGATAGGAAAACGATCACGGCTATGAGTCAAATGCTTTGAATGTCCTTAGCGAAGTTAAGGATATGATGAAGCACTATACTAACTTGATCATCAAACATTATAGGTAAATAGCCGTTGATGTCACTTTCCTTAAGAAGCAGTAAAATTGGATCGAGAGTTGATGCATTGAAGAGGTTGGCCCCTCAAGATTTAGCTGTAAGTTGTGTGGCAGTAAAAATTTCCCTAGGAATTGTCCAAATGTTAAATGTGACATATGTGGAAATTTCGGGCACTTTGGTAGTACCTGTTGAAGCAAGATTAGCTCTCTCCAACAAGGAAGTAAATAGCTAGGTCCAGTTAATCATCGAGCACAAGGAAATAATCTTTAGAAAGATGAGGGAATAAAATAAATCTTACTAATAGGGAAACCTATAGTAGAGGAGTTGCGTAGTGGTAGTGGGATCAATCTTATAGAGGCTATTTGTGTCAATGGCACTAAAGCTTCTAATATATGGGTCATTATTACAAGAGGTCAAAAGGGTAAAAATTTTGATATAGACAAGATAAAACCTATCGAGGGAAACCCTTCGCAAGATTATAAGAGTACACAAGTACTTAATCCTGACAGGGAAGGTGGACCTCTAAAGGCCATAGTAGATGGTAAAGTAGATTCCAAGAAGGATAAGGAATTGCCCAAAAAGAAGGCAAAAGCCAAGAAAGAGGCAGCGAAGCTGGTTCAAAGACCAAAGAAGAGAATGGTTTGGCGAGAAAAGCAAGCTTTTGCTAGCTATCATAAATTTGATTTAGTAAGTTATCTTTGCAAAGTGAAGCCGGATGTAAACCTCCTAAAGTTGATTAAGTTGTCTGCAACAATGTGTAAAGAATTTAAGAATATTTTTTGCATTGGGTATATTGTTGAGCCCTTGGGAATAGTGGGAGTAGGAGATGATTGATTTGAAAATTCTGAAAAGCATTGTCCAAGGGTAGTAGCGTATGTTGATGGAATATTAGTGGACTATGCTATTGTGGACATAGGATTCTCTATCAACATTATGAGTTCAGATTTGATGGAGAGGTTGGGATTAGAAATAAAAAAAGATAACTCCACGATCCTCCGAATGGCTGATGTGACAGTTTAAGACAACCTGAAGGTTGCATTACTAAAGTCCATGTGACCATTGTGGAATGCATTTTGGACTTTAGGGTCATTAGGTTTGCTAGGTGACCTAGCTATCAAGTATTGTTAGGAAAGCTATGCATCTTACAAACAGACTGTCACGTTGATATACCCAATGGTCGGTTGATCTTTGGTAGAGGTGCTAGACGTGTAGTAATAGATACCTATCTTGAATCTCCTCAAAGTGAGAGAGTTCCTTTATCCTCATTTAGAGTTAGATACATTAGATGCTCCATCTACTAGTGAGACCTTATTGAGTGACAAGTCCAATGGGGGTCTATTACAGAGGATATCTACCAAGTAACCTTGAATGAGCCAATAGAAGCTCAAGAGAGGATAAGAGATGGGAATGTAATTCAGTTAGACCTTGGTACGTTAAATGATTAATGGCCAATTAAATTAGGGTCCATGCTTAGTTTGGAAGAAAGGAAGGACTATGTGTCCTTAATGCGATATCTTTGCTCTTGGAGTTATGTGATGAGCTAAGAGGTGTTCCTCCCATCTTGGCTATTCATATGATTTCTTTAAAGGAAGTTAGCCATCCTATACATAAGAAAGTGAGGCGTATGCCTTTTGAACTAAGGGACGAGCTATTCAAAGAATTTAAAAAACTATGAAAAGATAACCTGATATTTCCAGTTCAACACATAGAATGGTGTTTGCCAATTGTTATCAGGAAGAAAAAAATAATAACATTCAGCTTTGTGTAGATTTTAGGGAACTATCCATTACCCCTTCATTGATAAGATTTTGGATCAATTAGCAGGTAGGGAAATTTATTAGTTTATGGATTGCTTTGCTAGATACAATCAAGTGGCTATTGCAGATTATTATTATTAAGGAGAGGACTAGGGAGAGAGAAAGAGAAGAGAGAAGACTACAGAAGAGAGAGAAGATGAGAAGCAAAAGAGAGAGAAAGAGAGCAACGAGGAGAGAGAAATACTAGAAGAAGAGAGAGAAAGATAGAAAAGGAAGGAAGGAAGCCATGAAAGCTGGAGAGAGGGAGAGAAAATGAAGGAGACTTGCTATTACAATCTGGTGGGACAAAATAAAGTCCCTTGCATCTTATATACTCGCTTGTGTAGCAAGTATTTTTCCTCCATTATTTTATTCTTGTATTTTTCCCCGTATTCCTCGTCTCTTAAACTCCATCCCCACCCAAAGGTTTTTACCCTTAAAAACAAAATGGGCACTTTTTACAAAATAGAGCAGGGCCCTGTCGTGCCGCTACGCGCACACTATCTAAAAAAATCTAGAGTATGGCTTCCTTTTAGATTTAGAGAGCCAATGCCACTTTAGGCATTAGTGTTACTGTCCATGGTTCAAAATATTAGATTTTTTTGGATAAGTTTTTAGTCAATTTTTGATAATCTAGATATTATCTCTTGTAAAAATCTGTAAAACTATAGACATCTTCTAGATTAGGATGACATGTAAAAGAAAGCATATAGCTTTCAGCTGGTTTGAGAGGATTCTATGTAAAAAGAGAGATTAACAAAATCACGCGACGCGCGATCGTTGTTTTTAGGCAATGAACAACACTCCGAAGGGGGAGATGAAGGAGTGATCTGGTAGAATTCTGGCTAGGTGTGCTGGTAAATTACCCCCCTTTCGAAGTCAATGGAAGCATCAGATTGGTGATCTGAGCAACATAGAGAAATGTATTATTTTATACACATGTTTGTCTATTAGAGTTATATCTTCTAATAATGCTAAAAGAAATTGATAGGCTTCATCTTTGTTAGTATTCTTCTTTATTTTCTATTTCCTTTTGGGAGTATTCTTCTACGTCTTTCATTTCCTTGAACCCCTTCTCTTCCTCTCCCTAAATCTATATTTACCTTGTTGTCTCTTATCTTCAAGAACTTGGCTTGAAACCTTCAACCCTTCTCTTATCTCTACCATCTTTGGAGTCTAAGCTCTTGAACCCCCATACATTCTTCTCTTGCCAAACCCTTATGGTGACCTTCAACCCTACGCGCTGCGACATTGGTGAACCCAACATGAAGGTCGGTGTAAGAGAACTCTAAGATGGGAGATTCTTCAGGAGATACTCTACAAAAATTGGTGTGCATACTCCAATAGACTCGATAACAACAAATCCAAATGTAACAACAACAATAACAAAGGTAAGATGAAGAGAAGATTGATTCCATAGCTATCAATGCCCTAGAGGAAGTCATGCATAAATTAGAACAATTTAATGGTCAAAATGTCTCTGTTTTTATTCACTTGTATGTTGAAAAAATGCTCTTCTCTGGTGTACCACAACATGCATGGAGTCACTATTTTGCCAGACTAGCCAAGCATGGTCTTCAAGAGAGATTCCATGGTCTTCTTCAATAAGATGCCAATTGGGTTGCATTCAAAAAATCCCTACATAAAGAATTCTTCTTAGAAGACTTTGGCCTAATGACGAAGAAAAGTTTCACTGAGTGGGTTCAGAAACCCAACAAAGTTTTAGCTGCAACAGCTTTATACCATGAATTTGAAAGTAAATTTGGACAACTTGATGGTGAAGACCAACAAAGTATGGAAGGTCAGAAGATTGACTTATTCCTTTAGGCTACAAATCCCATTCTGCAAGAGAATCTTGTTGATCGCCTAGAATATGCTACCTCCAAATCATGAGTCAAGACTGCATGGATAGATGTTATTGATGCAGTTAACATGATTGCTCGAAGAGAGCGGATGCGATTAAGATTGGGCTCTACTTCAACTTCAACAACTCCATTGATGGAGCTTGTTCCACCTTCAAAATCCTCTATTGCTTTGACTAATCAACCAACTCTTTATTCTTTTGTTCCTTCTAAAAATGATGTCATGGATGAAGTCATTAAAAGCATGCGTGACCTTCATCTAAATCTTATAGAAATTAGTTCAAAGGTGGAGAAGCTAGATGTCAAAGTTGAAGAATGAGGACGGGCATCAACTCAAAGACCCATGAGAGAAGGCTTTAAGAGGAGTTGTATTTGGTGTGACAACCAACAACATGACAATAGGGAGTGTTTTGCCTTCTATGAGGCTGAAGTAGAGAAGCTCGTCTTTTGGAAAGACTAAAAAATTCATGCAGTTGAAACTGGTCTTCCACTAGAGCCAAATTTTGGCAATGGTGGAATGAAGAAAAGATTAGAAGATTTAGCTGTAATGAATGCCTACGCAGCAATTGATGCAACTACCTATGGACTGCAAATTGAGCCAACTAAATCAAGTTTGAAAGCATGTAAATTGAATGTGCAATCTAAAGTATGGATGCATGCACTAGATCAAATGGAACGCGGTAAAGCAGCCAAAGAAGATTTGGCTAATGCCAGTCAATGCATTCAAGGAATAACTGGTTGGAAAGAACCGATAGATTCTTTTTCTACCTTTGCACATTTGGTTGACATCAGTCATAAAGAAGTCTTGATTGAAAAAAAGAGAAGAAGAGAAGATGAACCAGGGCCTTCTTCTTCTGGCCCTCCAAAATAGATAACTAGAAGAACGCCTGAACAATGAAAGCTTGTTGAAAATATAACCCCAAATTAAAAGATGGAAGATGCGCCACAAACGAAGAAGACGAAAGGAAAGAAGAAAGGCAAGCAACCAAGCTACAAATTGCAGTCTGACATAGAATCTGAAACCGATCTCAAACGAGTCCTAGAAGAATGAATTTTAGGAAGAAAAATTGAATTCACCTTAGGCGAAATTCTTGAAATTTTCAAACATGAATTCCATGATGTAATTATTAATGTAATCAAAAGGAAAACACAATATATTGGTGATGAAGATGAAGAAACAGTGCATGCTCTTTTGCAAGTTCTTCGAGTTTTTGTGTAGGATGAAGAAAAGCTGACTTCACAAGGAATTCAACTTGAAGCAGTTAAAGAATTAGTTGCAATGATTGAAGCTGAATATGCTACATGTCCTAATGTGCAAGTAACTATAGGAGACATAAAAGACAATTTCCACTCTTTTATTCAAGACTCTTGTAGTTATCCTATCATTCTTAGGCAACCTTACATTTCAGAAGCATGCTTAGAAAAAAAAGCTCTTGATGATGGCTCTTCCCATGCTCGAATCCAAAGCAAGGATAATGAACGAGCTGTCCAATTTCTTACTGTGTGTGTTAACCATCATCGAAATAGAGATCGACTCCATGATTATCCTGTGCCTCCTAATTCCCAAGAATTCAAGGGTTTTTGGGCTGCACTGCTATGAAAGGAGGCTATGGTAGTGCACCACGTAAAAAGATTAAACCTCCTTATGCTACAAAGACTATGTCTCTACCAAATCTATATATATGCACATGCAATAGTATGGGCTATTATAAGTCTCTTTCAACCATGACTAAGACTGAAAGAAAATATTTATGTCATGTAAAAAGGGATCTGAAAACTTATGACATGATGGCTAAAAATGAAGATTTTTTGGGCTTTTTTTTGGACTGATTACTACAGACACATTGGCTGAAATAATGCAGCTGCTCATACAAAAAATGAGGCTGAAAATTAATCCATAGAAGTATGTACATTGGATTTTTATCAAAAAGTTCAAGAATTTGCTAAACAGGAAGACATTGGTTTACTCAACAAGGTTGAAGCGCAAGTGGAGATAAAATAAAAGATGGTGGATAAGAAAGTCAAGCCTTTGGCAGTCCCACTACCTCCTAAAAGTCCAGGGTTGGCTGATAGGGCAGCAAATCAGTCAAGTCTTCGTGATCCTTACAACATTGGTGACAAGTTCACATCTGAAAGTCTAAAAGAGCTCAAAACATGTGAAAATTATTTCCTTTTGTCGGTGGCTGAAGAACACTCTTTTATGCAAATGCTAATGAAACATGGAAAAGCTTTTGCATTTCAACCAAGTGAAATATGTTGTGTGGATCCAATATTATAGCTCCTATGGTCATTTTTACGGTCTCACATATGCCTTGGAAGCTCAAGCCTATTCCTCTTCCAAGGGCACATTTTCCCAAATTATTGGAACTTCTAAATGAAAAGATCAGAATGAAAATTTTAGAACCTTCTTCAACACCTTACTCAAACCGATGGTTTATCGTGCCCAAGAAAAATGGATCTTTATGATTCATTCAAGATCTACATCTTCTTAATCGTGTCACAATCCGAAATTTTGGTAATGAGTTTGCTGAAGCTTTTGTAGGTAGAGCAATTTATTCTATGGGTGACCTATATTTAGGATATGACCAATTTTAGCTTTCATTAGAAAGCTGAGACATTACCACAATGAAGACACCTCTTGGATTGGTCCGCATGTTCACTCTACCACAAGGTGCAACAAACTCTATGGCCTATATGATGAATGCCATGCAAAAAGTCTTAAGGGACTTTATTTCCCAAATTACTCTTCCATTTCTTGATGATGCACATATCAAGGGATGCGAAGTCAATGAAAAGAATGAGGAGCTTGACGAAGATGAATGCATAGCATTTGTAGTTAACCATATTCATGATTGTGATATGATTTTGACAAGGCTAGAATAGGTACATCTTACCCTTTCTGGAGCTAAGTCGATTTTTGGAGTAGAGAAAGTCCTAGTGGTCAGTCATCTATGTGGCCCCTATGGATGCAAACCTTCACCAATCAAGATAGATGCCATTAGCAAAATGCAAGAAAAATGCACAAATGTTTCAAAAGTAAGAAGATTTCTTGGCACATGCGTATTCTATCTCATATGGATACCACATTTTGCTCATGTAGCTGAAATTTTTTATCAATTATTAAGAAAAGGCCAAAGATTCTCTTAGGGTAATGAGCATACTCTCACTATGCGTAAATTAAAGAAGTTGTTAATTTCAGCCCCCACTCTCAAAAGGGCTGAATATTCAAATGGTCAACCCATCATCCTTACTATGGATACAAGTCCCATTGGGATAGGATGGGATGCTGGCCAAGAGGATCTTGAAGGTAATAGGTATGCAAATTTTTTTGGAGAAAAAATTCTCAATGAACATCAAAGAAGGTATACACAAGTAAAAAGGGAATTGTAGAGAGTTGTAACAGCATTAAAGTGTGATCGTGAATACTTTGTAGGTACTTCCACAGTGGTAGAAACTGATTGACTTCCACTCTTGGGCATGATTGCCAACTGCTCTACACATGAAATTGCTATGCTAAGATGGATTGCATATATTAAATCTCTCAACCCCAAATTAAAGCATATTGTAGAAAAGGTGAATCCAATTGCTGACATGCTATCATGTGCAAGATATGACAATGAAGAAGAGCTAATGGAAGAAGATGAAGCTGAAGAATCTATACTTGCTGAATTTCATTTCATGGCTACTGAAAATACATTTTCTATTACTGCATATACTGGTCCAAATCTGAAAAAATAGGGTGGTCAACTATAAGCCAACATGCTCATTGCATTGCTCAAGTTCGAGTTCATTTCCTTGAAGAAGATTATGAAGACGGTTGGCTGAAGATTCGGCCAATATTTGAGCACAATGAAGGAGGAGACTTGGACTGATGAGGAGTTTAAGCATATCAAGAAGAAAGCTTATGGATTTTTTCTTAAAGAAGGACATATATGGAAGCACACAAAGAAGAAGAAAGGAGCGCTTGTCTGAGCTTTAGGTAACAAAAGATTGCACAATAGGTAATGAAGGAATTTCATAAAAGCCTTTGGGCTGGCCATAGAGGCATATAGGGAACCTTTAGTAAAGTGAAATAAAAATATTGGTGGAAAAACATGTATCAAGACATAACACATTTTGCTGAAACATGTTATGTGTGTCAGATGTATTCTATGGTCAAGCATTGAGATGGGTTATAATCAACTTATCCCTTGTCTATACATTATAGATGGCTTATTGATCTTGTAACCATGCCTATAGGAATATGGAATATGCGATGTTTAGTGCTTGCAAGAGAGGATCTAACCAATCAAGTTGAAGGCAAAGCCTTAATAACCAAGACCACTCAAGCTCTTTGTCATTTTTTACTTGAAGATATGTTTTGCAGATATGGTTGTGTGGGTCAAGTAATTGCAAATAGAGGAGAATTGGATGCTGATGAGGCACGTAACTTCTTTTCTCAATTGGATAGCAAGTTAGCTTTGGCATTGGCCTACAATCCAGAAGGCAATGGAAAGAGTGAGAGAGGTCATCAACCTATTCTCAAAGCTCTAGCAAAGTCTTGTAGAGGAAAGATCAAAGAGTGGCCTAAAATACTACCTTTTGCATTATGGACTGACCGGACTACTCACAATACAGTGAGTGGCTATATGCTAGCTGAAATTATGCATGGACAATAACCAATTATGCCAATTGAAGAATCTATTCTCACATGGAGTCTTCTATCTTGGGAGGAAGGCATCAGTAGAGAAGAGTTGCTGACTTTGTGCATATGGCAGCTAGAAAGAAGGCATGAAGATGTTCAAGCAGCTATTGAGAAGCTAAAGACAATAAGAGTAAAGAACAAAAGAAGATTTGATAAGCGACATTGACTTCGGCCAAGAGCAACTCAAGAAAATGACTGGGTACTTGTCTATGACAATAGCCTAGACAATCAATGCAGTGCTTCTAGGAAGATAGTAAAGCATTGGTTTGGCCCACATGGGGTAAATGTCATTCATGACAATGCCACATATGTTGAGAGAGAGAGAGAGTACGAGAGAGATACACAAGACATGCTCCCAAAGAATGATTCATATTGATGTAGAGTTAGTATATATAGGTGAGACCCAAGTCAAGTGAGAGATGATATATGTAGTTGTAACATCCCCACTCAAACAAAGGTCTCTGACTGCGAGTGAAAAAACCCTTGGGGAGAACAAGGGAAAAACCCGAGCCCCTACATATACCTATGATACAAAAATGATTTACTATAAAGTTTTCTTGAATACAATGATACATGCCTCAATCAGTGAGACAAGAACTTGGAACAATACCAAGTGCATATCTTAATGAGCTAAAGCGAGCTTCACTAAGAGCTTTTGTGAAGATGTCTGCAACCATTTGATCACTGGGACAATGCTCCACCATAATGAAACATTTCTTGACTTCATGTCGAACATAATGATAATGAATAGCAATACGCTTTGATTTACTATGTTGTATATAGTCTTTGGTAAGACTAATAGCACTTTGGTTATCGCATCAAAGAGGTGTACTAGATGATGAAGGATGTTCCAAATCTGCAAGTAGTTGTCGAAGCCAAACTAGCTCGCGAGCTGCTAATGATGCAGCAACATATTCGGCTTCAGTTGTAGAAACCGCAACACATCGTTGTTTCTTGCTGGACCAAGACCATAATTTGCAATATGCATCTCCAGGGGTAGTAACAACATTTTCAATTGTATCGTTCAATGATAGCGCAAATAGATTACCATGTCGAGGAGCCACTGCTATAGTATGCCCGTATTTCTCTATACGACATTGATTATGATCAAAGCCAACAAACAAACCAAGATCAACTAGACGAGAAATAGAAAGAAGATTTCTTTGCAAATCTAGAACATGAAGAACTCCTCTTAATATTCTAGTGGATGAAGAACTCCTCTTAATATTCTAGTGGATGAAACAGTCCCCAGATATAAATCACCCACTCCTTTGACTTGACAAGTCATATCATCCGCAAGGTAAACAAACTTCTTGACAAGAAGAGAATGATAATTGTGAAGCCACTGCGATTGGTATGTCATGTTTCCAGTGGCACTTGAATCAACGATGAATAGAGAACCATAATGAACATGAAGTATCTTTTCTGGAGAGATATCATAATGGACGAAATTGAGCTCCTGATGAGTATGATCATCATTAGTTGTAGTTTGTTGAACAATATAAGCTCGAGAACGTTCTTCATCATATCTGCGTTTATAACAATGACGAGATGGATGATATGTATGTGCACAATAATCACGAGGAAAAATTTTGGACGAGCGAGCTTGCTTTGTAGTAACTCCATGCTCCTCATCATATTGACGTGCCCAGCAATCAGAAGCCACATGACCTTTCTTATCACAATAAGAAAAAATTTTGTTAGGATAAGCAAGATGAGAAGATTTACTACCTGGATTAGGACGTCCATCCTGCTGAAAATGTGAAACAGGACACTTGCGAGCAACAAAAGCAGCATCAAAATCCCTTTGTTCGCGAGTGACCAAAACAGCATCAGATTTTTCCAAATGATGCTCATGACATTGAGAATATTCAATAAGAGATATACATGCTTTGTCAAAGTGGATCTCATCCTTGTTAGACAAAATAGTGATGATATTGTCATATAAAGGATCTTTGATGGTATGAAGAAGTTGAGTAACAATCTGATTTTTAGCAACAGGAGCACCGGCAGCACCAAGCTGATTGATAATGTCTTTAAAAGCCTCGATATGAGAGTGCATAGAAGTACCAACCTTATATTGAAGATTCTTCAAACAAGTTTGGAGATATAAAATTTCAGTGACCGATTTCTTCTCAAATGTTGAGATAAGATACTCCCAAATAGCATGAGAGGTTTCCAGATGAAAGACATCCAACATAAGTGAGTCAGGAAGTGCAGACAATATATAACGACGAGCTGCTTTGTCATGACGAATCCAATCAGTATGATCAATTTTCCATTGTTATTCATCACATCAATAGGTCCAAAACAATATCAAATAATTCGTCACCTTCAAGAATTAGCATCATCTTTGCTTTCCACCTAGGAAAGCCTTGTCCTTGGAAGAAGGGAACCGAACGTTGGCCACACGGATATCCGTTAACAATTACGCAATTGGCCATGCCTGTATGTCGAGAGAAAACAAATAAGATAAGATCGCAGAATCTGCAAACCATGATCAAGACGAGCATAGTTGAGATGCATGACAATCAAAATAGGGATATGCACGTAAGAACGATGAAAAGTATTGAGTGACTAAAAAGAAAGCCCGAAATAGAGAGGCGTAACGTGCAAGACGAGATGACGCATATAAGAAAAGTGCTATTTCGGTCGAGCAAAGAACGTGAACGATAATAAGACATCGCTAAAAATAGCAAGATGTTTGCTTGTCATAATCAACATCATTAACGAAGACGAGCGATTAATAAACTGTAATTGGGGATTAACAAACTGTAATTAGAAATACAGTTTTAAATAAAGAATTGCATATTCGAGCAGAATTGCTGTCTTGAATCCTAAACTGTCATAACTTTTGATTCAGAACTCCGATTGACAAGCGATTTTGACAGGATTCGAGAGCACGACGAGAGCTACGCACCCATACTTGGTTTTGTTTTTAAAGAAAAAATTAACTAATGCTTCTAATTTGAACAAGTTCATGTATCAAATCATCACTTGTGTAAAGAATTCAATCAAGTATAAACAATGAAACAACTTATCTTCCTTGTTGTTGCTACGCATCCATAGCTTTGATACCATGTTGAGAGAGAGAGAGAGAGTACGAGAGAGATACACAAGACATGCTCCCAAAGAATGATTCATATTGATGTAGAGTTAGTATATATAGGTGAGACCCAAGTCAAGTGAGAGATGATATATATAGTTGTAACAACATATTCATTGGTTGAGTTGGATGGGACCAGGATAAAGATACCCATAGTTGGAAAAAAAATAAAGCTCTTCAAATGAATAGAAATTTCAACATATGAGTTAGAAGACTTGAATATAATTCAAGAGCATAAAGACATAGAGCAGAAGAAGAGGTAGAAGATGAAGACATTGACATGGCAGAAGATAATTCTTCTGACACTGGAAATTCGTAAGAGTTTCGAACATGTGAGAGGATGTGCAAGTTAGGAGGGCATGGATGTCGTGCTGCTAGGCACACACCGTGTAAAAAAATCTAGAGTGTGGCTTCCTTTTAGATTAAGAGAGCCAATGCCACTTTAGGCATTCGTGTTAGTGTCCATGGTTCAAAATATTAGATTTTTTTAGACAAGTTTTTAGCCAATTTTGATTCATCTATTTTTTGTAGTTCGAATGGTTTTTTAGCTATTGGTGTCCGTATTGTGTATATTGGTTAGGTCTTGAGGGTGACTTAGGAGGGTAATTGTTATCGTGTTTCCGATTGCGTTACCGCACCACAAAGGAGCGGGAACCGGGAAGAAGGAAAAATAGCGAAAAAGGCACAAAAGCAGAAAAAAGGCGCCTTGACTGGCAACGAATCCTTGAAAAATTCAAATGTTCAGACATGACCCTCAAGAGGCTTCGGTGTTGTGCCACGGTAATGAAAGAGGAAAAGGCGCACCAGTAAAATGTGGGAGCACCCCCGAGTCTCTGTAAAAGAGGGCCAGGCTCACTCCTGTGCAAAGTGTACGCATTAGTGGGAATAGGATAAATTAGAATGGTGGGAAATGGGAAAAGGGGCCTAGGCTACGGCCGGCCATGTAAAAGAGGAAAAAGGGGATGACCACCCGAAAGGGATTTAGGGTTTTGTATATAAAGTTGAAAAGTGAATGAGAAGCTCATTCTTTGGTGTGTGGCAAAAAGAGTCTTCTTCTTCCTCTCTTCTTCTTTCCTACTTGCTTGTGTGTGCTCTTGAGAGAGGGAGTGTGAGAGTGTGAGGGAGTGAGAGTGAGAGTGTGTGAGAGTGAGAGATCAAGAGGGTGAAGCCCTTCACCATCTCCTCTTCTCTTCTTCCCTTCTCTTTTCTTCTCTGCGCGCGCGGCTATGGAGGATGGATCTTGGAGATGGAGGAGGCTTGAGGATGCTTGAGCTAGCGTCAAGAATGGTGGAGCTACCGAAGTGCAAGAGAGAGAACGGTACTCGATCGGGCATCAAGGTAAGCTCACAACACTTGTAGCATTGACGGCGCGTCAGCTAGGTGAGAGATAGCCATTAGAGCTCGCTTGGAACGCTTGAAAAAATAAATGGTCCGTGGGTCTTGGCAATTGAGCGAAAGCTCCCACATTTTGGTTCCATTGCCGGGACAAACGGATTCAAGCTTGAGCACTTGCGTGCCTCACAGCGAGCATCGAAGTAGGGTATTCACCCCCGAAACGAAGCTTGAGATAGGTAGGAAGTTGGGTGCTTTTAATCTTCGGAAAAAATAAGTATTTTGGGATATTTTAGTTGTTTGATGATTGGAGAGCATGGAGGATCTATTTCCGTTTTTTGCCTTCGATTTTTGTTGCATTTAGTGTAGGTTGAAGTTAGGAAATCAAACCGGAAAAGGGTAGGGTTCACTGGTTCAAAACAGGGCAAAAACAGGGAGAAATTTGTGAAAAATGCGCAAAATGCTCACTAATGAGGACTAAGATCGACAAGAGAGGGATCACGGGCGTCAACGCCACAGCTGGGAAGGCATATAAGAGCTAGGAGGCCAAAAGAGAGCTCATTTGTACCATTTCAGTGAGAGAGAGAGAGAGAGAGAGAGAGCTAGAGAGCCCCAGGCCGTGTGATTCGATCGCATCACCGACGCATTCACTGACCCATTCAAGTATATGAATCCCTCCCTCAATCCCCCTAGATAGGATATAGAGGGTTGTGCTTGGTATGATTGTTTAAATCCCAAGAATTGATCGAAATCGACATCGCGCTGTCTCCGTCGTGCCGTGTTCGGCCCCTCCGAGCGATTGCCTATGGGCCGAGTCCCAGAATCGGCCCTCGGCCCCTTACCATTCGATCGGAACCCTAGTCAGCACTCGGACCATCTGAGTCAACCCATCCGAGTCAACCCATCTGAGTAACCCTACTCAGACCGTCCGAGCTAGAACTTTTTGACCACGTGGCACATTCGGCCTTGCACCATTCGGCCCATCTGAGCAACCTGTCCGAGCGACCCGTCCGAGTTCCAAATTCGGACTTGACCATACCCGAGATTTGGCCCTCAGCCGATTGCGGTTCGACCCGTCCGAATTATCCTGTCCGAACCTATCATTCGGCTCGTCTGAATAAAAATCATCCTAGCTAGATCTGGAGATTTGGCCCTTGAACTTGTGCCATTCGCCCCGTCCGAGTGACCCACTCGGACCCTGCAATTCCGACCAGTTGGTCCGAATGCAACTTTTTGTCAAATTTATCAGAAATCTTAGCCGACCCGACAAACACGCATTAGTGCAACTTGTCGAAACCCTTCGGGCATTCAGAACGTGATTCTGGCACACGGGATAAGAGAAATTGTGGTACACAGCCACTTAGTAGTGGGTAGTAGACAGTTGAGGGACCCAAGAATTAGGACGTGAGTCGCTGAACCACAACGACCTAATCGATCGGAAGCAAACAACGACACATACAAGGAACCCTAAACCCTGACTAGACGGCCGGAAAATGGACCTACAAGTCTATCAGGCCAGAAACGAGTGGGAGTGAGTGAGGCACCGAGGAATTGCTTGCTACACTCACATTGAATTTGTGCACTTGAAGTACACTTAAGGAATTTGAAAGCCTAATTGGGCACAAGTGCATGAGGAACAACACACTCACCTAGTGACCATAAATTGAGGTTTGTATTCAATAATCAAAGAAACTCACTCAGATAAATCACTCAAGGAACCCATGAATAGGAGAGGATCCAAGACGTAGATAAACACGCGAAGCGCAACATAGAACCCAGCAAGGAGCACCAACGACGAGGATCCGTCACGACAATTTGACCTAATTGACATCACAACGCGGCGCAAGAAGTCGACCATGATGGAAGAAAGCTCAAACCATTGGTATGATGAAAAGCTCGATTTGAGTGTATTCCCAGATGCTATACATCAGATGGTGAGCAATTACGATGCGCAAGCTCGGTACGAGCATCGGGGCAGGATAGCAGATGCAATCATTATAGACCTAGGAGGAGAGAAGGCTAGCCCGCAAGGCATTGCAAGGCATAGCTGATTATAATAGGGATCAACAGGATAGGAGCCAAAGGCAAAGCATGGAGCTGCATGAGGTGTAGCAAGTGCTGAACTTGGCTGGACAGAACCGAACAGACCATGAGAGAGCACTGGAGGGAGACTTGACGCTGAGCGAGCTCCTCATGAAACGACTGCTCGATAATACCGCAGTAGAATAGAGTGCCACTGCACTAGCAACATCTTTGCTTGCAGGATTAGGGACAAACCAGGGCTCAAAGAGCCAGGCCAAAATACCGATTGTGGCCAAGCAACTCAACAAGTACCAGCCCCATGATGACCCACACAGCTTTGTCGAGCAGTTTGATCAGGTCTGCGAAGCCAACGGCCTCAAGACCAGACCCAACGTTCGCAAGCATTCGGGCTTTGCTTAGGCAACAAGGGTAGGATGTGGTACACAAGCCTGAATGCCGTGGAGTGAGCCAACTTCAGCAATCTCAAGGATCTCTTCGTCAAGAGGTTTGCTGAGCCTAGATACTCCGATAACCTGCTAGTACGCTTGATGAATGTCAAGCAGAAAGAGAAGGAGGACATCCATGACTACCTGACCCATGTGAGGAGTCTCTTTAAGAGAATCCCTCTAGGCGAGCGACCGACTGGCAGAGCAGTTTAAACTGTGTTCATCAGCAGAATTAGAGACGAGGAGCTGTATAAGGCATTGGCAGGCAATTCAAGCTTGCAGCGGGACGTAGTGGCTAGAGTTTTTGAAGAAGCCATCAGAGTCGATGACGAGCTGAGAGAGTGAAGCTCTAGGAGCTCAACTTTAGAGGAGACTAACCCACGAGTCTCAGAGAGAACGTCAGCCCCTAGTGAGCGGTCAAACCCATCACCTCAAGATAAGGGGAAGGCCACTGAGACAGACCAAGGCTTGACTGAGGTAAATATGGAATTAGCCAAGAAACACGACATGTTGAGATGACCAATGCACCCGCACATCCAGTGCATGTACTGTGTCGGAAACCAGTTTCCAGCAGAGTGTCAAGACCCTAGGTTGAGACCTTGCACTAATTGCGGTAGGTTCGGCCACAATGCCGCACATTGCAGACTACCACGAAGACTTCCATACTCGCAACCCTACGGCCAGCCTTATCTAGCTAACAGGCCACAGCCATTCTTCAGAAGGGGAGCCCCATTGGCTCTACCCACTCCTAACGATATGAAACCAGCTGTCCCGAGAATGGACATAAATCCTACCGGCATTCCTAGACCACCTGGTCCTTATGTGACCCACCCATCGAGCGACGCTCTAGTACACTACGTGGAGGAGCCTAGTGACGAAGAGACCTACATATGCCCTTACGTCTCGCAAGATGATGAGGGAAACGTGGTCCTCATGGATTATCGACCCGTGCCGGTGATGGCGTTAGTTCGAGGACAGGGTAAAGGCCTAGGAGGGCAGCCACAAGATTCGGTCACTTGCTGGACTTGCGGCTACCGCGGTCACGTCTCATCATGCTGCCATGAAAGAGAGCAGCAAAACAGGGGCAAGGCTGACCAAAGGTGCGCAGAGTGCGGAATCACCCATCTTTTCATAGACTGCCCGAAGCGGAAGCCGACAGCTAATGTACCATCCGTCCCATTGGGGCTGTTTGGTGTCCAAAACCCCGATAAGGAAGCCATGCCTATTCCCTTATGAGTTATGACCCAAGCCCAAATGAAGCAGGTCAGCATCTCTCTGCCAGGACCTAGTAATATTGACGCTGCCTCAATACGAAAGAAAAGCCACAGGCGGAAAAAGAAGAGATCGGAAGCTAAGGTTACATTGAAGACCGAGAGTGTGACGTCTCTACCTACTGAAAGGAAAGTCTCAGATGTGGAGGCAGCAACTTCAGCCCCTAGGACAGCTGAAAATGGAAGCACTAAGATAGGGGAATACCCTCATCCTAAGCGGCAAGTAGAGGCCATAGAAAAGGTGAGGGAGTGGGTGAGGGAGGCTCAACAGCATCTCATAGACGCTGAACCCATCATAGAGGATGAGATTGATGACCTCTCCAGAATGAGCATGTCAAGGTCACCGCCTCAACCTAAATTGGCCGAAGCCACTAAGCCACGAGCAATGCCCCTGAGGCCAAGTCTAGACGCAATAGAGCTGCAGATCAACCGCCGTAGCCATTGGTCTGGGCAGTCAGGGCTAAAAGAAGGACGAGTGTCTAACCACCTCTTGACCACTCTAGTGACAACGCTTGTAACACTTAGCCTGGGAGATCTGCTTAGGCAGCACCCCACCCTATGGCAGGACCTTAAACAGTGGGTCGAGGGATCACGAGAGCAGGTCACGGAAGACCCTCAAGACTAGGATGCAGAAACGCAACTGCCAAGTCTGACGCTGCACTCCGCGCCTAAATCCTTGCACGTCAACGCCTTTTGGGAAGGCTCTAAGATGCACGCAGTCCTGCCGATCCTAGCCCTAGGTGACACAACAAGGAAGGGAATTGTAGACACACGAGCCGGGGTTAGTGTGCTTAGCCACGCAGTGCTGCAGACTTGGGGAAACCCACCTGTCGAAGCTGCTTGATCATGATCAGAAATAATAACTTTTGGTAATCCATGGTTAGTGAAAACAGTTTTCAAAAACAATTGTGCTACGTGAGATGTTGTTAAAGTTTTCTTACATGGAATGAAATATGCTTGTTTACTAAACCTGTCTACTACAGTCCAAATCATGTCATGGTTAGCTTTAGTATTAGGTAAACCAGTAATAAAATCCATAGAAATTTGCTCCCATGGTCTTGATGGAATAGATAAAGGCATAAGTAATCCATACTGTTTACCATGATGTCTCTTAACTCTTTGACGAATCAAACATTCAAAAAAAATATTAGATACATCAGTGTCTATATGTGGCCAATAAAAATCTTCAGTTAATGTACGTAAAGTAGATATGATACCTCTATGACCTTGGTATAGAGGACAATGAGTCTCATTCAAAACAAAAGATCTGAATGGAACTGTAACACATAATCTCTTTTCATAAAACATGAATCCATCATTATAAGACAGTGAATCAATAGGAATCCAGTTATTTCCAACTAATTTATTCCAATCAGCATAAAAAGTAATGTCCTGATGATAAGTATCTTTCATAGGAATTAAAGAATCAAATGATATAACAGAAATATTATGAATGATAGGTCTTCTACTTAATGCATCGGCCACTACATTTTCTTTACCGGGTTGATATTGAATGATGGGATGAAAACTCTGAACAAAGGCTGCCCATTTGATATGTCAGTCAGATATTTGGGGTTGGCTAAGTAAATGTCTAATACTTTGTTGATAAGTCTTAATCATAAACTCAGAACCCATTAAATAATGTTTCCATTGTCTTAAAGCTTGTACTACAGCTAATAATTCTTTATCATATGTGGAATATTTAAGTTTAGAGGGTTTCAGTTTACAACTAGAATAGGCTATAGGATGATTGTCTTGCATAAGTACGGCTCCTATTCCAGATCCGTAGTCGAAGGGTTTTCGAAAGCAAAGTCGCAACCATAGAGGACTTTGAATAATTTCAGGATAGAAGGTCAATAGTGGCGGCCTCCACAAAGGATCATATTTACATTCCAACAACTCTTCAAAAGATTGATGAGACAAACAGCTTATTAGCTTAGCAACTCCCTCTTTTACATCAGAGAACTGAACTCTATTATAGCAGCTTATTCTTTTGATTCAGACAGGTAATTATTATCTATATTCATGTCCACAGCCTTTTAGAATCCTTTGAACAGTTCTGAACCCTAATATGGGACAATAATTTTTGTATGTCTCAGCCCTCAGAATAGAGTTCCATCCAGAGCATATGCAACTACATATTTGTCCAATTCTCCACACAGCAACAAGTTTTGGACGGCTCTGTTTTAGGGTTGTGGGTATATGCTTCCACAAAAACGTTGCACTATTCAGATCAGAGACATAGATATGTGCAAGCAGATGGACTAGAGAGAGAAGTACATGTGTGTGCTCTTGAATTAAAATATCTATCTCATTAGCTGCCACAAATGGGAAGGCCCTGTTCAGACCAGTAAGTAGTGCAGATAACAAACGTGAGTTCGTCTCAACTGCATTCTCAACATTGGTAACAAGTTGTTTCTGAGTATGGCTGTCAAGACTCTTGGTCTTCTTCCTCTGTTTCCCATCCTTGCTTTCACGTATTACTCCACGATACCTTGTGTTGCTTGTGACAAATACATCAGGCCAGCTTTATCTAGTAGTAACACAAAACATCCATCACTGAGGGTCTGCCATAATGCTGAGCTTCATGGCAAATCAAGCCAATTTCCTGTACACAATTGTGTCATCGTCATCACACGCTCTTGGTTTATACAAGTGGTCTTGTAATCATCGATGTGAGGCTTCTACAGAGTCAATCGTCCTCGTTGCTTCCAAAGCCAGATTTTTCATATTCTCACCAAACCTGTCCTCCATCTCTGCGTACCTTAATTCCTCAATGATGAGCCACACAAACGATGACCCCAACACTGTTGACGGCCCAGAGCGATAGTTTTTCCCTCGTTCAAGATTGCATTTTTCCCTTCCTCGCTTTGTTGTCGTTGTAGTTTTCTGCAGGCTTCGTCACCGACACTTTGTTGTCGCAGTAGCTCGCTAATCTTCTCCTCGTCATCATCTTCGTCCCTTCCTCATCATCATCTTTAGACTCCTCTACCTTTGTCTGCAAGCTGACGATGTTGAAGACACTATTGTTTCACTTTGTTCGCCTCCGCATTGTCACCTCGTGATCATCTTCTTTCTTTCTCCCGTCCATGTTACTGTCGTCATCTTCTTCCTCACGGCCTGGTCCTGATCCTTTGTCACCCCGTTGTAGTCTTCTTCATCCCCTTTGGCTAGCCGTCCTCTTCTGCAGATTCTTCTTTGTTACATCTTCATCTTTCTTCCGCTATGTTCTGTCTCTTTTTCACATCCTCAACAACTTCTTTATCTCCGTCATCTTTGTCTTCTTCTCCATCCAATCCAGTTCTTTGCGATCTCATTGTTGCCATCGTCCTCCTATCCCCTATCACCTCTTTCATAGTAGCTTTTGGCAATGATGTCTCTCCCTCTCTGATTGACGATAAAAATCCCCTGCTTTCTGCTCTGCACTCTTCTCCATTAAGCCATTTCCCCCCCAAAAAGCCCCTTTCAAAAATAGTCCTTCCTCAATAGGCTCTCTAAAAGTGACCTCATTATGTAATTCATGGCCTTTATCTATGGCCCCTAGAGAACCACAAGCTTTCAAGCAAGAAATGTACGTCGTAGTATTTGGAGAAATTCCCTCAAGTCACATTTGGTTGAAGTAGTTAACTGCTTCTTGACTGTATACATATTGCATATACCCTGAGATAAGTGCAGTCCATGACATTACTTTTCTTGATAGAAGGTCATTAGAGACTTCTTGTGCTTTCTCGAGCAGGTCACACTTTGCATACATGTCAACCAGCTCAGGGCCTATACAAACATCTCTTTTTAACAACCCATTTCGTAAAACTTCAGTATGTATCTCTTACCCCTTAGTTGTATTTCCAATGTTTCTACATGCTCTCAAAATCTAGGCCAAAGTTATAGCAACTAGTGAGATGCCCTCATCTTGCATTTGTTTGTATAATTATAATGCCTTCTCACCTTGACCCTGCTCAACATAGGCTGAAAGCATCCATTCATGCCCACCATTATTGAAGGAGGACCGATCAGGTGCAACCCCAGCTGAAAGAAAAGGTAATAAAAAACCCCTCTCTCTACTATACTACCCATGCAGAACAAAATGCAAACACAAAAACTAAGTATGTACAAAATATCAACTCCCACACACACAACTTTTGGGTGGATTTCACACCTCGAGTGCGTAGCAATACGACATCCACCCCCTCTAATCCTGCGCATCCTCCGGATGGGCCAACTACCCATGATCGTTATCATCAAGATCCACAAACAGATCAATCTCTTCATTGTGCATTTCCGGTATATCAACAAGATTATTTGTCATATCATCTGTCTCTTCTATTGGAGTTTCTTCTCGTTGCTCTTCTCTTGCAAATTCTTCCAATGCATAATCTTCATCATCTCTTTTCTTGAAAATCTTAATTCTTTTTCCTGCAATAGGCACTCTAAGCACTGTTCCATCCAATTCTGTCAACTCATATGTTGCATTATCAAAGACATGTTTGACTATGTACGGCCCAAACCATCTTTTCACCATCTTTGGAAGTGCAGTATGCTGATTTTCAAGGCTGATATCAAAGATTTATACCCAGTCTCCCTCTTTTATTGCTCTAGGTCGCAAGCAATGCTTGCTGTCAAACCTGTCCTTATTTCTTAGTCTAGCAACCTTCAACCTGTCAATAGTTAGCTGAATATCCTCTGGTCTTCTCTCCAATTGCCGAATCCGAAGAGCTAAGAGATCCTCTCTCGTCAAATCCTCCTGCCAAGGTAAAACTGACCAAGTCAAAGCACAAGTCTCAGTCGGCATAACCGGTTTCTGACCATACATCAACTCTGCAGGCATATATCCTGTGGTAACACTGTGAGTCGTATGATCAGCCCACAAAGCAAATGGTAGAAGTCTCGGCCATTCTCCAATTCGTCCTCTGCATGCTTTGGCTAATGCTTTTACTATCGGCGGATGCCCTCTTTCACTCTTCCCATTTCCCTCTGGATTGTATACTGTGGTTAGAGCCAACTTGATTCCTAGTTAAGAGAAAAACTCCCTAGCTTCATCTACATCCAATTCACCGTGATCCGCAGTGATCTTACCCACACAGCCATACCTTTAGAAAACTTCTTCCAATAAGAACTTACACACTGCACTAGTGGTCTTCATTCTCAAAGGTCTGCCCTCAACATGATTGGTAAGATCCTCTCTAGCCAAAACAATATACCTCATCTGCCATAGACCCATAGGCATAGTAACCAAGTCAACTACCCACTTATAATGAATGCATAGCGGATAGGTCGGATGAAGCTCATCTCGATGACGCACTACCGAATACATCTAGCAGTCTCTGCAAGTCTCTACAAAGTGAGAAACATCTCTATACATGCCTTTCCACCAATATTTCTCCTTGATTTTCTCATAACTAGCCCACACTCCTCTATGACCAGCCCAAGGACTCTCATGAAAATCCCTCATCACCTGTAACTGTGTCTCTCTATCGAAGACAACCCGCAAAGGTAATCCGCCTCTTTTCTTCGGATGCTTCCAAAGAAATCCATCCTTGAGAAAATAACCATAGGCTTTTCTTCTGATCTTCTTGAACTCTTCATCTGTCCATTCATCTCTTTTGCTTAGTGTACTAAGGTACTTGCCAATCTGCAACCAATCTCCAACATAAAGTTCTTCTATGAAAGCCACAATATCATAGACATGACAAACATGATCAACCATAGCGGCTGAAATTTATGCATCATCCTCTTCTGCAAGTAGTATTTCCTCATCATCATATCTGGCTCTAGACAGCATATCTGCTACTGGATTATCCTTCCGTGCTATATGTTTAAATTCTGGATTTAATGACTTGATGTATGCAATCCATCTCAGCATAGCTATATCCGGAGTAGAACAACTCGTAATCATACCTATCAATGGCAAGCAATTTGTCTCTTCCACAACTAAAGCTCCAATAAAGTACTCCTTGTCACATTTGAGAGTCGTAACAATCCCCAGTAACTCCCTGTTGATTTGCGGATATCTCCTCTGTCTCTCATTTAGGACTTTTGCCCCAAACCGAATAGCATACCTGTTTCCATCTGCATCATCTTGACCCACAGCCCAACCTATGCCAATTGGACTAGTGTCAATTGTCAATACAATAGGCCTTCCACAGTTATAATCCGCTTTCCTGAGAGTAGGAGCAATCTGCAATAACTTCTTCAATTTCTGCATGGCTCTAGTGTGGCTCTCATCCCAATAGAATTTCTGTCCCTTTCGAAGCAACTGATATAAACAATCTGCTATGTGTGCAAAATGGGGAATCCAAATCATATAAAACACACAGCTCCAATGAATCTCTGTACCTCTGAAGTGGTAGAACAATACTTCATAATCTTGCCTATCGCATCCACCTTATCAGGTGAGGGTTTCCTGCCATAATACCCACACATATGTCCAGCAATGACAACCTCATTTACTCCAAAAACAGATTTTTTCCCTGATAGTGTCAAGTTCACTTCTTCTAACCTGGCCAAAATCTTCTCACAAGCTGAAATATGATCAGCCACAAAGTATCTGCATCCCTGCTCATTTAGACTCTCATTCTTCTCTTCTTCTGCACACCCCTTAATGGGCACATCATCCAAGAAAGGCATGGTAAGTTGAGGTATATAATCATGAAGGACCTTATGCATGGCATTCATCATATGCGCAACAGAATTAGTGGCACCTTGAGGCAAGGTACACATCCTGACAAGCCCAATAGGAGTTCCCCTAGTGGTTATATCCCGGCTTTCCAAAGCCAACTAAAACTGATCATATCCCGAATACAAATCACCTAAAGAATAGATGGCACGTCCAGCAAATGCTTCTGCAAACTCATCCACAACTGGACCTATACCAACATTCTTGATAGCAACTCTGTTTACTGGCTGCATGTCCTATATAAATTGGAGAGTATCATTCTTCTTTGGAACCGTAAACCACCTATTTGAGTATGGTGCAGATGAAGGCTCAAGAATTCCCATCCTGATTTTCTCATTCAACAAATCAATCAGCTTTGGCAGGTGTGCCTTAGGCACTGGAATAGGTCAAAGGTTCCATGGAATATGAGGAATAGTAAAGATCACCATAGGAGCAACAATATATGGATTCACACATCCAATCTCATGCGGGAAAAAAGCAAACCCCCTTCCATGTCGCTCAAGCATCTCCTGAAAGCATTGCTTCTTTGTGGGTAGCAAGAAATCACCATTTCCAATTTTCAATTCAGCAAGAGTCTCTGCTGAAAATTTATGGCCTATACGCTCCGGATTCCTCAAAATTGGCTGTTTGACAGCCCTTTCTATTTGTTGATTACTGTCAGGTGGAAGCGGTACAGCTACCGGCTTCACTTTCTTATCCACAATCTTGTATTTCGTGTCAACCCTGGCTTCATTATGATCCTCTACATTACTCAAATTTTGTTGTAAATCAGCAATTCTGCACTCCAATGGCTGAATATCCTCAGCCCTCTGCTCTACGGACTACATAGGAACAATCCTAAACTCTAGATGCTGAAATATTTCAGCAGTAAACTCTGTTGGCTGAAAGTTTTCAGCCCTCTGTGTCTCTGTAAGCTGATCATAATCAGCTGGAAACTCTGTTTGCTGAATTTCTTCAGCACTCAATACTTTTTGCTGAATCACCTCAGCCTCTGACTCTATCTGTGATACAAAATCTGCAATTTCATGAAACATGTCCAGGGATTGCACTAATACATTACTGTGACAACTCTGCATATCAGTTTTTAGCATTTTCTCCATCTCTGTCATCGTATCTGCACAAACCATACTATCATACATCCCATCTATATGCTCATCATCCTCTAAAATACCTGCATTTTTCAAATTTTTCTCCTTCTTGCATATGTACTACCTGGCAGCTCTAGGCAACTTAGAAGTCTTCTGATAGCTCATCGAACTGTTTGTTGAAATCCCAACAAAACTGGAGGAGAAAACATTGCTACCAGGAGGCGAGAACTCCAATTTCCTCTACTCTGTACCACCATCGTCTCACGAAACAGCGTTACCTAATGAAAACCCGAATCCCTCATAGTGGGCAAAGGTGCATCTCTAAGAGTATCCCTGTTTCTAACATGGTTCACACACACAGTCATAAACTGAATTGCTCTCATGCCATCTTTACTGCGAATCCGTACATAAGCAGATCCATCATCCATTACCTTTGTTTCCATGCGCATCTCTGTGATGAATGGCTGTCCAAGAGTTATGGGATAAGAGCATGAATCCTGCACAAAGAAATGGAAATCCTCCTCTACATCTCCAATAGAAACCCTGACACTGGGACAGGTAGCATACAAATCACCTGCAGTGTTGTTGGCGGCTCTCATACGCCACCCATGCTCTACATCCATAGGCCATTTGTTACTTTCATAAACTCCACAAACTATGAGATTAATCTCTGAACCATGATCCACCAAAGCAACATAAGGCACCTTTTCTCTCCAAATTTTACCGTCGTCTCTATAGTTGCCCTAGCCCAATGACTCCGCGAAAAGTGACTACGCGGTATCAAGACAGGCTCATAAGTTTTAGCATAATGCATAGGCTGAACCCTCTTCTCTATCTGTGGAAAAACAGAAGCATTAATTCTCAACCATAACCTCATCCTCATCCTCATCCAACTCCCCAATCAAAACTCGTTGTGTATCAGTAGTAGGCAATGCATGTCTTTTCCTCTTCAGGACCTCTTGGAACTGATCTTGAAACTCTCTTTTCGAAATGCCCAAAACCTCAGAAATAGTAAAAGTCACCTCACTGCCAAGTATCTTATCATTAAAGATTTTCTTCATGTCTGTAGATGTCTCAATATCAGACATCAATCTAAACCCTGGCTGCTTTCTCTCTCTAGGCTCTTGCCTCTTTTCTCTCTTTTGAGCATTTTCCATCTGTCGTTCTGGCCCTGGTCTCAAAGACGGTCCTGCAGTAGGTGGAGTAACAAACTCACCCCCTCTAGTCTTTTTAGCTATACTTGGATTTTCTTCATCTCTCTTACGCTTCTCCTCAACAAGTACATCTGCTCCCTGAGACTTAGCCAAGTAGGCATAAATAGAGTACCTGTCAAACAGGCGAATACCAACCAGTCTCAGATCTGATGCTAGAGCCTGCACTAGTAAAAACAGTTTGCTGAATTTCTCCCTTGTTTGCCGTCTCCATAGCATAAGTCCATAATGCTGACTGATTCTCTGATCCCTTCTCAATCTGGACTCCATATGCAGAAGCATCTCCTCTAGCTATCACATAAGAAGTACGCGCAGCCATGTCATCCACTAACTTCTTCATTCCGCCTTTCTCAAAGTTGGTAGCAAGGGGAGCTCCTGTTTCAATCAACCAAATCTTACCATCTTGTCCCCAAAATACCAAATTCTTTCTCCTTACATCCTGAAAAGATTCACAATCTCTGCAATGCTGATGGTTCGTACTATCACATCAAATACATCTTTGATCTCTCCTAGGTGCACTAGGAGCACTCCTAGGTGCAGTAGGAGCACTAGAAGAAATAGTAGGCGCAGTCGAAGCAAACTGCTCTTTCAATTTTCCTACCAATTCTGCTTTAACTGACTCTATTGTCAAATCCATTATGCCTTTGATTATATCATCAAGAGAGGAAGGCACCGATGGAGCAGATGGTTTTGGAGCAGAAGGAGCCGACATCAGTCTTGGAGCATGAGGAATAGGAGTAGAAACAGTAGGCACTGGCATAGGCCAAGAAACTGGCTGAGGAGGAGAAGAAATAATAGGGATAGAAGCAGGCATAGGAGCAGAAGACGGTGTCGGTGTCATAGAACCATTCTGTAGGCGGGTCTTCCATATCCCCCTCATGGTCAAAGTCGAGATTGCATCCTCGGCATCTTGCCAATCCGTTTTAAGACCCATAGGCTTCGTGTGATCCTCAAGAAGCTCTCCTAATTCTTCCTGAAGAGCAGGATCTGCAGCTTGCAAGAAAAGCTCAACTTTCTCAACATCCAATGCTCTTTGTTCAATGGCATCAAGCTGACTATACCTCTCTTCAAATTCTCGAATCAACTCTGAAGCAGCTAGACCTTTGTTTGGCATGTAGACCCACTCTCGGAATGATCGCCGTGTAGCCATCCCAAAGTCCTCAAGGAAATACTCTTCTTTCAGGGCCTTCTTAAAATCTTGCCAATGCGAATTTTGAATAAAAAGATCAGTCACTTTCACCCTCAAGGTGGGTGTGACAAGACGAAGGAAATACTTACTCATACGTCCAGCTGGAACTCCAAAAAACCCCATCTTGATCTCATATGTCTTCAAATACGCTGAAACATTACGGCCATCAAATAGCTTCTTCTCATTCTCAATTGCTTCAATCGCCTTAGTTACGCTAATTGCATTCTCCTACTCCGAATATAGTTGCCTTTGCTGAGACAACTACTGTTGATGCAATTGCTGTTGCTACTGCATATACAATTGTGTCTGGTGATTTTGAAGCTGCATATACATGGACATATTCTGCAAAATTTGCTTTAGATCATCCGTTGAAGTACTTGACGCAGCAGTCAATGATGGAGCTGAAGTAGAGGACACAGTAGGAATTGCAGAAGAGGCTGAAAATGATGCTGAAGTATCTCCCATCCTGAAATTTCTGTGACGCTTTCACGTCGGGTTCACCAAAGATGTCGAAGGGTTTTCAAAAGCAAAGTCACGACCACAGAGGACTTTGAATAATTTCAGGATAGAAGGTCAATAGTGGCGGTGTCGTACTGTTGCACATCCGAGATGTGGAATCCACCAAAAAGGTTATGCTGAACATGGACCATTTGTCAAGGCACTTGCTTCTTATCATCAGATGTAATTAGAGGGTGTCTGTCCAGATGTTGTCAGCCATTGGGGAATGGGCTGGAGATATTAGCACCAGAGATCAAGGCTCTCTGGTGGCATTTGAGACAGGTTCTACTACATCATATAGAAATATACAAGATCGCTTGTATAGAGAATTGGAGAGGAATTTAGCTATGAAAGTTGAAGATGGTGAAACTGCAGATACATTTATTGTTAGTGGGAGAGGGACCCTCCATTTAACCATTCTAATTGAGAACATGCGCAGAGAAGGATATGAATTTATGGTGGGACCTCCTAAAGTGATCAACAAAGAAGAGAACGGGAAAAAACTTGAACCCTTCAAGGATGCGATTGTGGAGGTACCTGAAGAATATGTGGGTGCTATAGTGGATCTTCTTGGTAAGCGCCAGGGACAAATGCTCGATATGCATACTGCAGGGTCAGAAAATACCACCACTGTGAAATATAAGATGCCTACACGTGGTCTGTTAGGGCTTCGAAACGCCATGCTTACTGCCTCACGAGGGACTGTAGTACTAAATACAGTTTTTTCTGGTTATGGGATTGATGGTTTCATCAACAGTTCCTCTACTCTCATTTATGCTAATATGGCCTGCTATTTCTAAAGGAGCTGCAATAAGTCGTGTCATTGGGTACAGCTCATGAATATGTATCACGAAATAACACTGCAATTTTAGCGTGGAAAATGGAAGCTTTTCGGGGGCCGCTTTATTAATCTGAAGGCGAATTTAGGAGCCGCCTGAAACGGAAGAGGGTCACCATCGCTCGAAAGGGGAAAACCTCCTGAACTGATAGAAAAACATTCGTGGAACCACATGAAAATTGGCCATCGCTCCGAAGGTTGAAACCTCCTATACTGTCCATTCATCATGCCATTGCGATGCTTACGAACCACTATCAATGGCATTTGCCAATGACTGTTGCATCAGACGCAGCTACCTGCGACATTAAATTGAATTTATATCCAGGACCTACTGTGAAGAGACCTTGCAACTTTGCATAACAGGAAGTACTTTACTTTGAGAACTATACGAGTGACCCAGATGCTCCTGGATCTATACCAGATATGGCTCCACAGAATGATAGATCTTGCAGATTGAAGTGACTCTGTCTGGCAGAGAATTGCAGAGGGTTGCTTTATGTTTGTGCCTCGGAAAGCCTGCAGACATATATCTTATTGATGAGCCAAGTGCTTACCTTGATTCAGAGCAACGAACTGTGGCAACAAAAGTGTTCAAACGCTTTATCTTGCATGCTAAAAAAATTGCGTTTGTTGTTGAGCATGACTTCATTGTGGCAACATACCTGGTTGATAGGGACATTGTGTATGAGGGAAAACCATCAGTTGTCTGTGTTGCGAATACACCACAGTCTCTCTTGACTGACATGAACCTATTTTTATCGCATCTGGATATTACTTTCAGACGCGATCCCACAAACTATCGGCCTCGTATCAACAAGCTGGATTTTATAAAAGATAGGGAGCAGAAGTTACAAGCCTAAGAAGTCACAGTGATCCACCACAGCATCTCAACCAACAAAAGCTTCTTTGCTAAAAGACTCTTCTTCAACATCTTCTGTAATAGACTCAGGAAAGGAAAGCGGAGATGGAAGGACAAATTCTTTCTCTCTAGGCTCTGCTGTTCCACTGGGAGGAGGGAGGATTTCTACAATTTAAAAACAGGGCGGATCTGGATAACTGGAAAAACTGAACTACAGAGGTAAAAAGAGGGAAAATTGAAGATGATGGATGGGAAGGAGAACTCAACAACTTCAAAAGGGAGATTCAGGACATGAAGAACAGGGGAGCTGAGGGGAAATAAAGTATCAGAGAGCTTTGGAAGACGAAGATGCAGATGAAGAAGAAGTATGCTTAAAATGTATTTACACAGATGGATAGGTATCTTGAAATTGGAAAGCCTCTTGTCACAACTGCTATATCAAAATCCTGTGTATTAGTCTTTTGATACGGCCTTGTATCAATTTTGTGCTTATCAAGAAACTTATTATCCTTTCAAAGGCGTTTCCTACGCAATCCAGAGGCTGCTCGGGTTTCTTCTTCTTGTACCTTGTATTTATTATTGGCAGAAATAAAACAGAGTCTTGGCATCATTTTCTCATCTTGCTTATTCGCATATTTGTTGATCTTCTATCTTGAAATTAGTCAAGGTCTTCTGTAGACATGACTTTGCTTTGCTTTGGAAAATCCTTTGACATCTTTGGTGAACCCGACGTGAACGCGTCGCAGAAATTTCCGGATGGGAGATACTTCAGCATCTATTTCAGCCACTTCTACAATTCCAACTGCGTCCTCTACTTCAGCTCCATCAATGTCTACTGCGTCAAGTACTTCAACAGATGATCTAAAGCAGATTTTGCAGAATATGTCCATGTATATGCAGCTTCAAAATCAGCAGACACAATTGTATATGCAGCAGCAGCAACAATTGCATCAACAACAGTTGTCTCAGCAAAGGCAACTATATTCGGAGCAGGAGAATGCAAACAGCGCGACTAAGGCTATTGAAACAATTGAGAATGAGAAGAAGCTATTTGATGGCCATAATGTTTCAACATATTTGAAGACATATGAGATCAAGATGGGGTTTTTTTAATTTCCAGCTGGACTTATGAGTAAGTACTTCCTTCGTCTTGTCACACCCGCCTTAAGGGCAAAAGTGATTGATCTTTTTATTCAAAATTCGCATTGGCAAGATTTTAAGAAGGCCTTGAAAGAAGAGTATTTCCTTGAGGACTTTGGTATGGCTACTTGGCGGTCATTCCGAGAGTGGGTCTACATGCCAAAAAAAGGTCTAGCTGCTTCAGATTTGATTCGAGAATTTGAAGAGAGGTATAGTCAGCTTGATGCCATTGAACAAAGAGCATTGGATGTTGAAAAAGTTGAGCTTTTCTTGCAAGCTGCAGATCCTGCTCTTCAGGAAGAATTGGGAGAGCTTCTTGAAGATCACACGGAGCCTATGGGTCTTAAAACGGATTGGCAGGATGCCCAGGATGCAGTCTCGACTTTGACCAAGAGGAGGATATGGAAGACCCGCCTACAGAATGGTTCTATGACACCGACATCGTCTTCTACTCCTATGCCTGCTTCTATCCCTGTTATTTCTTCTCCTCCTCAACCAGTTTCTTGGCTTATGCCAGTGCCTACTGTTTCCACTCCTCCTATTCCTCCTGTTCCACGACCGATGCCTGTACCTTCTGCTCCAAAACCATCCACTCCATCAGTGCCTACCTCTCTTGATGACATAATCAAAGGCATAATGGATTTGACACTGGAGTCAGTTAAAGCGGAGTTGGTGGGAAAATTGAAAGAGCAGTTTGCTTCGACTGCGCCTACTATTATTTGAGACAGGTCCTACTACTTCATATAGAAATATACGAGATCGCTTGTATAGAGAATTGGAGAGGAATTTAGCTATGAAAGTTGAAGATGGTGAAACTGCAGATACATTTATTGTTAGTGGGAGAGGGACCCTCCATTTAACCATTCTAATTGAGAACATGCGCAAAGAAAGATATGAATTTATGGTGGGACCTCCTAAAGTGATCAAGAAAGAAGAGAACGGGAAAAAACTTGAACCCTTCGAGGATGCGATTGTGGAGGTACCCGAAAAATATGTGGGTGCTGTAGTGGATCTTCTTGGTAAGTGCCGGGGACAAATGCTCGATATGCAGACTGCAAGGTCAGAAAATACCACCACTATGAAATATAGGATGCCTACACGTGGTCTGTTAGGGCTTCGAAACGCCATGCTTACTGCCTCTCGAGGGACTGCAGGTACTAAATACAATTTTTTCTAGTTATGGGATTGATGATTTCATCAACAGTTCCTCCACTCTCATTTATGCTAATATGGCCTGCTATTTCTAAAGGAGCTGCAATAAGTGGTGTCATTGGGTACAGCTCGTGAATATGTATCACGAAATAACACTGCAATTTTAGCGTGGAAAACGGAAGCTTTTCTGGGGCCGCTTTATTAATCTGAAGGCAAATTTAGGAGCCGCCTGAAATGGAACAAGGTCGCCATCGCTCGAAAGGGGAAAACCTCCTGAACTAATAGAAAAACATTCATGGAACCACATGAAAATTGGCCATTGCTCCGAAGGTTGAAACCTCCTATATTGTCCATTCAACACGCCATTGCGATGCTTACAAACCACTATCAATGGCAATTGCCAATGACTGTTGCATCAAATGCAGCTACCTACGACATTAAATTGAATTTATATCGAGGACCTACTGTGAAGAGACCTTGCAACTCTGCATAACAGGAAGTACTTTACTTTGAGAACTATACGAGTGACCCAGATGCTCCTGGATCTATACCAGATATGGCTCCACATAATGATAGATCTCGCAGATTGAAGTGACTCTGTCTGGCGGAGAATTGCAGAGGGTTGCTTTATGTTTGTGCCTCGGAAAGCCTGCAGACATATATCTTATTGATGAGCCAAGTGCTTACCTTGATTCAGAGCAGCGAAGTGTGGCAACAAAAGTGTTCAAACGCTTTATCTTGCATGCTAAAAAGACTGCATTTGTTGTTGAGTATGACTTCATTGTGGCAAAATACCTGGTTGATAGGGACATTGTGTATGAGGGAAAACCATCAGTTGACTGTGTTGCGAATACACCATAGTCTCTCTTGACTGACATGAACCTGTTTTTATCGCATCTGGATATTACTTTCAGATGTGATCCCACAAACTATCGGCCTCGTATCAACAAGCTGGATTCTATAAAAGATAGGGAGCAGAAGTTACTCACAAGCCCAAGAAGTCACAGTGATCCACCACAGCATCTCAACCAACAAAAGCTTCTTTGCTAAAAGACTCTTCTTCAACATCTTCTGTTATAGACTCAGGAAAGGCAAGCGGAGATGGGAGGACAAATTCTTTCTCTCTAGGCTCTGCTGTTCCACTGGGAGGAGGGAGGAATTCTGCAATTTAAAAACAGGGCGGATCTGGATAACTAGAAAAACTGAACTACAGAGGTAAAAAGAGGGGAAATTGAAGATGATGGATGGGAAGGAGAACTCAACAACTTCAAAAGGGAGATTCAGGACATGAAGAACAGGGGAGCTGAGGGGAAATAAAGTATCAGAGAGCTTTGGAAGACAAAGATGCAGATGAAGAAGAAGTATGCTTAAAATGTATTTACACAGATGGATAGGTATCTTGAAATTGGAAAGCCTCTTGTCACAGCTCCTATATCAAAGTCCTGTGTATTAGTCTTTTGATACGGCCTTGTATCAATTTTGTGCTTATCAAGAAACTTATTATCCTTTCAAACGCATTTCCTACGCAATCCAGAGGCTGCTCGGGTTTCTTCTTCTTGTACCTTGTATTTATTATTGGCAGAAATAAAACAGAGTCTTGGCATCATTTTCTCATTTTGCTTATTCGCATATTTGTTGATCTTCTATCCTGAAATTAGTCAAGGTCTTCTATAGACAAGACTTTGCTTTGCTTTGGCAAATCCTTGGACAGCAGCCTCCACAAAGGATTATATTTACATTCCAACAACTCTTCAGAAGATTGATGAGACAAACAACTTATTAGCTTAGCAACTCCCTCTTTTACATTAGAGAACTGAACTCTGTTATAGCTGCTTATTCTTTTGATTCAGAGAGGTAATTATTATCTATATTCACATCCACAGCCTTTGAGAATCCTTTGAACAGTTCTGAACCCTAATGTGGGACAATAATTTTTGTATGTCTCAGCCCTCTGAATAGAGTTCCAGCCAGAGCATATGCAACTACATATTTGTCCAATTCTCCACACAGGAACAAGTTTTGGATGGCTCTATTTTAGGGTTGTGGGTATATGCTTCCACAAAAATGTTGCACTATTCAGATCAGAGACATAGACATGTACAAGCAGATGGACCAGACAGAGAAGTACAAGTGTGTGCTCTTGAATTAAAATGTCTATCTCATTAGCTTCCACAAATGGGAAGGCCCTGTTCACACCAGTTAGTAGTGTAGATAACAAACGTGAGTCCGTCTCAATTGCATTCTGAACATTGGTAACAAGCTGTTTCTGACTTTGGCCGTCAAGACTCTTGGTCTTCTTCCTCTGTTTCCCATCCTTGCTTTCACGTATTACTCCACGATACCTTGTGTTTCTTGTGACAGATACATCAGGCCAGCTTAATGTAGTAGTAACACAAAACACCCATCACCGAGGGTCTGCTATTATGCTGAGTCGCACGGCAAATCAAGCCGATTTCCTGTACATGATTGTGTCATCGTCATCACACGCTCTTGATTTATACAAGTGGTGTTGTAATCATTGATGTGAGGCTTCTGCAGAGTCAATCGTCCTCGTTGCTTCCAAAGCCAGATTTTTCATATTCTTGCCAGACCTATCCTCCATCTCTACGTACCTTAATTCCTCAATGATGAGCCACACAAACGATGACCCCAGCACTGTTGACGGCCCACAACGGTAGTTTTTACCTCATTCAAGATTGCCTTTTTCCCATCCTCGCTTCGTTGTCGTTGTAGTTTTCTGCAGGCTTCATCACCGGCACTTTGTTGTCATAGTAGCTCGCTAATCTTCTCCTCGTCATCATCTTCAGACTCCTCTACCTTTGTCTGCAAGTCGACAATGTTGAAGACACTATTGTTTCACTTTGTTTGCCTCCGCATTGTCACCTCGTGATCATCGTCTTTCTTCCTCCCGTCCATGTTACTGTCGTCATCTTCTTCCTCATGGCCTGGTCCTGATCCTTTGTCACCCTGTTGCAGTCTTCTTCATCCCCTTTGGTTAACCGTCCTCTTCTGCAGATTCTTCTTTGTTGCATCTTCATCTTTCTTCCGCTATGTTTTGTCTCTTTTTCACATCCTCAACAGCTTCTTTATCTCCGTCATCTTTGTCTTCTTCTCCGTCCAATCCAGTTCTTTGCGATCTCATTGTTGCCATCGTCCTCCTATCCCCTGTCACCTCTGTCACAGCAGCTTTTGGCAATGATGTCTCTCCCTCTCTGATTGACGAAAAAAATCCCCTGCTTTCTGCTCTGCACTCTTCTCCATTAAGCCTTTCCCCCCCAAAAAAACCCCTTTCAAAAATAGTCCTTCCTCAATAGGCTCTCTAAAAGCGACCTCCATATGTAATTCATGGCCTTTATCTATGGCCCCTAGAGAACCACAAGCTTTCAAGCAAGAAATGTACGTCGCAGTATTTGGAGAAATTCCCTCAAGTCACATTTGGTTGAAGTAGTTAACTGCTTCTTGACTGTATCCATATTGCATATGTAACGTATCCGCTAGAATCGTTCCGGACACGTCTTAGCAGTCCATCGGGAAGGATGTCCAGAAAGCTCCGCCCGGCACTCCCATGGAATGTTACGGGACTTGCGATCTAGGTCTTCCCGTGTCTGCCACGTAGCGGAAGTATCCTGGCCGTTCCCACTTAGGATCGACCTGAATTTGGGTTTTCCTGTTTGGTCATTAGCTAGCAGCAACTAGCGTCAGACCCGAGCGAACTACTTTACGCAGAAACGCCAGGTCCGAAGCGCATTCACGCTGCACTTGGTTCAAGGAGAATGGGAAACGAGAGGGATGCAAGGCTCGACCTCTCTGCCAAAGGCATAGTCCCATTCCGTTCCCCTAAAACAGCCTGAATCGGGTAATCGGTACTTCCAAGTCATTGTTCTCCTTGCTTGTTTTGGTGATGACGATCATCCTCTGCCCATCGAAGATCTTGAGAAAAGTTCCCGGCTAACCGGGACCACCCATCCGTAGGACGGACCCATGGTCCATCCTCCGCACTTTCCTCGATTTGTTTTAGTTATGTAATTACCTACCACATTAGTTTGACATATACAAACAGCTTCCTTGATTAACCCTGTTAAGCACTGGTTCCTTCACGTAATCTTATCACAGGACATAAAGAAAACAATGTCAAACAACTCCTTTATTATCATTATATCCTTTTATCTTTGAAATACAAGGAGTTCCCTGCCCGTAGGCATATTCATAATCCGGCCGAAGGCTATCCAGTAATCCTTCCTGTGATTACTATCCCAAGTTTCCGCCCGTAGACTAGTATGCGGGCCTCGAGATCCAATCCCGAGTCACGTTAGTCTCTTGTGCAGGGCCCGAAAGGCGAGGGATTTACGGCCAGAGCCCCCTCTGGCACCCAAGCGTCCTCCTGCTCCAAGCAGAACTCAACGGAGAGACCTCTCACGACGGGTTCGGTCCACGTTCCCGGCACGGTTCACAACCCCCTTGGTTAGGGTCAGGCAGGCAGTCGGGGGTAACTGAAGCTGCCTCTCAGGCACCAACCTGAAGCTTTAGATATATTTTCATCCTTTAGTTCATTGAGCAAACAATGCAAACAGTCCTTTCTAAACTGTTACAAGCACAATCAATTTCAATGGTCGTTTAGCTGGCAACTGTTAAGGAATGACTCCTTTCCTCCGAATGCAATCTACATTCGTTCCGGAATCAATTTCAACTTGGCAAGATTCCTATCATTCTTGGGTTAGGGTCATACCCTACCCATACTTTAGTGTTTAGTTGTGGTAGGTTCCAGCGACCATGTCACTTTGGTTTATAGTCTGGTCATTTGCTTCAAGGCAAGTACTTAACTTTCCTTTTCCTTGGCAAATTATTCCAAAAGTGAGTAACAGGATGATTAGACATCCTCTTGTAAGTTAAATTCTTTCAATAACTTGCCAACCTCATTTTCGAGAGATGACAAAAACTCTCTTGTGGACAAATTCCAAGACTATACAATGTTGCGGCTTTGTGCACAATTATTGCATCTATTCCACGGAATCCTTCTACCCATTACTAAGCGTTTCTCGATCTCGGAGTTTACCTCCATCGGGTAACAGGGTTTTATTGGGTATCCTCCAAATCATTCCTAATTAGGTTGGCCCGTGGTTCTAGAAATATGCAACTTCATCGGAGTTTCATCATGATCCTTAGGATAAAACCTTAGATCATTTCATGCATGAACAACCAATTGCTTCGACATTTGTGAATGTGTGTAAGATCTTTAGATTCACGGTTCTTGTCTAAAGCTAGGTCGAATCATTATTGCACTAAACCCTAGTTAACACTTAGGATTCCTATCATATTGACTCAGTCATGTCTATACGAATCCTTGTGGTTTGGATTACTTAGTCAATTCAACTAGGTTTGTCTTGCGACAAGGATGATCCTTTTAAGGGTAATAACTAAATCTAACGGAGAGCAATAGATACAATTCCACCACTACGCGTAAGCATGTGATTAATTTCCTCTACGTGTCACATGGTTCACGATAACTTATCTTTCCTTGGTGCATGATAATCTGGCTACTAACTTTTCCTAGGACCTACTAGGTCTTACATCAATAGTCGTACCTACAACCTTGTTGTTTACCTTTTGGCATCTTATGCTTTTACACCTAATTACGGCTTTTTAATGATTGATCTTTTTTCTCATGACGACACGCAATTTATAACATTCTCCTAGCTACGAAGTAGTTACTGAAGCTCATGCAAAACTAGTGTTAATTTTATTCCATCTTACAAGCTATTTTTCAAGTCCATACGTACACTTTAGTACCCTATTAAATTCTTTCCGAATGAATGATACCTTATGGTGCTAACCTTTTCCTATGAAGTCATTACGAGAAGCATGTTACCTAAAGTGCAGTATACGCTTGTTTCTACCATGTCAAGGACGAAGATAATGCACTTATAAATTCCATTTCATTGCCTAAGTTTAGACCCATTACTTTGATGATGTACCAAAAAATACATGCAACTAGCCTTCTATTCGTTCACATTCACGACATATTTCAATCTTACATAACGCTCGAGAGATGTCCTATCACATGTATTCCTTTCCAATTTCCATATGCTTTTAATTTAAACGTAAACATGAAATTTCCTTTCTAAGCGTGCCTAATCATTTCCTTATGCGAAATTAACACGGAAGAACCTGGACTTGTGGAGTCGGGGTGATGTCCACTTGCACATTCGGAGTCGAGCCTCCCGCGGTCGCCTCTTGGGATCTTTTTGGAGCCATTGCACACGTAGGTTAGGTTTCTGAACTCGCTTTCGTCGCCTACGGATTGTTCTGCTTTGACACGCAACCTTCCGGCCTTTGCTTTCCTCGTAGGCGGAAGATCCTTTTACGGTAGGTCGCTTGCGGAGAAGGGCCTTAAAGGACTTCGCGGGACCCTTTTCGTCGGTCTAGTGGGATCCTTATAGACCCTCTTCAATTCCCGAAAAAAAAGGTGTTGATGGTCCTTCTTCGAAATTGTGGTGGGAAAGTGCCTTTGGAAATGGGTGGAAAAAGGGTGGAAAAGGGGTTGTGGGAAGGGGGTTTAGTGAGGCCCCCTATGGAAGCTTCTAAGGAAGCTTCCAAAGAAGCGTCTGAGCTTCTTCAGCTCATGAGGCAAAAAGGGGGGAAATCGTGGACGACGTGGCGGTGGAATCGCGGCAGCGAGAGCAGCCTGGCGGCCTGGCGGCAACAGCTACAGCAGCTGGCGGCGGTTGGAGGCAGTCCGGCGACTGTGGCGGGGCAGGATGGTGGCTGGCGGACCCAGCGGCAGCGAGGCGGCGACCTCCACGAGCTTCCGCCCTCTCTCACAGAGCCTCCCCTTCTCTCCTCTTCCTCCCAACACACCCCCTTGATGGGGGGTGTTTTTATAGGCCTTGGGGGTGGGGAAGGGGGTCTCCACCCACGTGGGGAACTCCCCCATGCAAACCCCCACTTTGCCATCCTCCCCCCACACACTCCCTTTCCTCTAGCCATGCATCGGCTGGGGGAAGGGATAAACATAAAGAAATTTGCATTTATTTAATTAAATTGCCCCTCCCAAGAGGGTGTTTCCGTGTGGCTTGCGGTTTTGAACACCCGGTTCGATTTACCAAAGCGGAGGACCCTATTTCACGCGCGCGGCTCACACATTACGCGATCAATAATTTCAATGCAAGAGATACCCTTTGCACAGGGTTTACACGGTGTGCGGAAGGTTAATATTTACGGTACGGATACGCGGAAATATTACATTCTCTCCCCCTTAAAGGAATCGAGATGTCCTCATCTCGAGATAAACTGGGGATATTGAAGATTGAGAGAGTTTTCATCCATCCAAGTAGAATCCTCTTCGGGGTAATCTTTCCACTGGACGAGGCATTCTCTCAAGGTTCTAGATCTCAACTATCTCTCCCTGACATCTAAAATCTTTTCCGGCCTTAGTTCAAGGATTCCTTGACTAGGCATTACAATTTGTTGGTCATCAAGTATATGATTAGGGTTAGGTACATACTTCATTCTTCAATAGACTGTTATGGAATACTTTATGAACCTTTAGGTTTTCAAGGAGTTGTAGTCTATAAACATTAGGTCTTAAGCACTTGAGGATCTTGTATGGTCCACAATACCTTGGACTTAGCTTCCTGCAATCTCCTAAGGATAGAGAACTCTTCCTTGGGCATACGTGAATGAAGACCATGTCTCCTTCCTCAAATATTCTATCTTGACACGTTAAATCCGTGTATGCCTTCTGTCTATCCTTCGCAGCTTTGATGTCCTGAGAAAGTGAAATCATGAGCTTCGCACAATATCTTCTATTTAAATAACTGGCTTGCTCGTATACATGCTCTCAAAACATGTCCATTATTGACAGAGAATTCACGATACTTAGCCTCTAGCTTTTGTTCCTGGTCCTTGATAGAGACTTCCCTTAGCATCCTTTGATAGGCTAGATCATGGCATCCTTCCTCTCTAGCTAGCTTAAGTATTAGGTCGTTTGGCATGGACACCTCTGTAGCTAGAGATCTAGCTATTGATAGATTTTGCAAGATTAATGAATTAAGGAATGCCTTGCGATTGAATGCATCAACAACTACATTCCTCTTTCCAGGTCGGTACTTGATCTTAAAATCATATTCTCCAATACTTTAATCCATCGACGTTGCCTCATGTTGAGTTCGTTCTGGGTAAAAAATTCATTTGAGGCTCTTATGATCGGTTACTAGAGTAAACTTGTTATCCAATAGGTAGTGTCTCCAAAGCTTTAGAGCATGGATGACAGCTAATAACTCCAGATCATGAGTAGCATAATTCTTTTCGTGACTCTTCAATTTCCTTGAAGAATACGCTACTGGATGACCTTCCTGTATAAGAACACACCCCAAGGCAAGAATGCTAGCATCAGTTACTACCTCGAACTCCTTACTGAGATCAGGAAGTTTCAGAATAGGTGCTGATACCAAACATTGCTTCAATTTGTCGAAGCTATTTTGCTCGGGAGTTGACCATGTAATAGAAGTCTGCTTCTTTAGTAAGTCGGTAAGAGGTGCTGCAATCAAAGCATAGTTTTTGATAAAGATCCTATACCATCCTGTCAAGCCAAGAAAACTACGTATCTCTTTGAGAGATACTGGTATTGGCCATTCAAGTACATCTCTGACTTTGGCTAGATCTACTGATATTCCTTCTAATGATACTATGAATCTTAGATCTTCAATCTAACGTTTGAAGAATGCGCACTTCTTCATTTTCGCATACAACTTATGAGACCTCATTGTCTCCAACACAATCCGTAGTTGGGGTTCATGATCTTCTTCCTGTTTAGAATAGACTAAAATGTCGTCGCAGAAGACAAGCACGAAATCATCAAGATATGGCCTAAAAATATCCTCATCCTTGATCCTGATTTGATAGTAGCCTGACCTGAGATCAATTTTTTTGGAGAAGATCTTTGCACCTTGAAGGCGATCAAGAAGCTCATCCATTCTAGGAATAGGGTACTTGTTCTTGTCTGTTGATTAATTCAACCTACGGTAATCAATACATAGTCGAAGTGTCCCATCTTTCTTTTTCTGGAATAATACTGGAGCTCTCCATGGGGAACTGCTAAGTCTGATGTAGCCTTGGTCTAATAGTTGCTTGAGTTGCTCCTTCAACTCAATAGTCTCTGGAATGGACATTCTATAAGGTCTCTTTGCAATTGGCGCAGTCCCGGGTATTAGCCCTATTTCATGATCAACTTCTCTTTGAAGTGGGTGTTTTGTTAACTCTTCAGAACTACATCCTCGTATTCTTTTAGCCAAGACCAAATTACTTTTAACAATATTCATGTCAAGACAATCGCTGATTAAAAAGTTTTATTCCATTCATATCAGCATAGCCCTTTCGTGGTACAATTATTCCTTGGGCCGATGAACAAGTTAATACATTAATTCGAGGAGAATAAGATATTATTGCATTCAGCTACAGGAACTGAGTAGTAGTATGGATTGGGGTCATTGATTTTCAGGAATCGATAGCTCATTGAAAGATTAGGGTATCTCTTCCTTCGATATCCATTCTTCTCACGACGCCCCAAAACCTTGATTCGGTCGGCAGGGATTCTTTGAATCACTTCCCCATACACATACTTATTCTGGTTAACCCTTCGACCTCCAACCTGTAGGGTCGCGTTTGCGTGAGCCTCAATAAAGACGAACAGCTTTACGATCTTCAAATCCTCCATCCACTTGATTCTCTTCAAATTAATTTGAAGGTACGCAGGTTGATAAGCAGTTATGTAATAGATCCCTGTAACACCCATCCATCTCCATTCCACGTACACAAGTGATGGATTGTAAATGCGGTCTAGGATGTTCATCATCTCAACCCTTTGTCGATAACCCGTGGAATGCATCGCGGTCATAAACATGACTCGGAACACTAAGAACCTGTTCCATGCTTCATAATTCTGCAAGACAGTATTCATAGTAAGGAAATGTTTGGACAGGAACAATTTCTTTACTTCACTTCTAATGAAATCTTATGGAAACAATTCCATTATAAGTTGGCTCTGATACCAACTGTAACGTATCCGCTAGAATCGTTCCGGACACGTCTTAGCAGTCCATCGGGAAGGATGTCTAGAAAGCTCCGCCCGGCACTCCCATGGAATGTTACGGGACTTGCGATCTAGGTCTTCCCGTGTCTGCCACGTAGCGGAAGTATCCTGGCCGTTCCCACTTAGGATCGACCTGAATTTGGGTTTTCCTGTTTGGTCATTAGCTAGCAGCAACTAGCGTCAGACCCGAGCGAACTACTTTACGCAGAAACGCCAGGTCTGAAGTGGATTCACGCTGCACTTGGTTCAAGGAGAATGGGAAACGAGAGGGATGCAAGGCTCGACCTCTCTGCCAAAGGCATAGTCCCATTCCGTTCCCCTAAAACAGCCTGAATCGGGTAATCGGTACTTCCAAGTCATTGTTCTCCTTGCTTGTTTTGGTGATGACGATCATCCTCTGCCCATCGAAGATCTTGAGAAAAGTTCCCGGCTAACCGGGACCACCCATCCGTAGGACGGACCCATGGTCCATCCTCCGCACTTTCCTCGATTTGTTTTAGTTATGTAATTACCTACCACATTAGTTTGACATATACAAACAGCTTCCTTGATTAACCCTGTTAAGCACTGGTTCCTTCACGTAATCTTATCACAGGACATAAAGAAAACAATGTCAAACAACTCCTTTATTATCATTATATCCTTTTATCTTTGAAATACAAGGAGTTCCCTGCCCGTAGGCGTATTCATAATCCGGCCGAAGGCTATCCAGTAATCCTTCCTGTGATTACTATCCCAAGTTTCCGCCCGTAGACTAGTATGCGGGCCTCGAGATCCAATCCCGAGTCACGTTAGTCTCTTGTGCAAGGCCCGAAAGGCGAGGGATTTACGGCCAGAGCCCCCTCTGGCACCCAAGCGTCCTCCTGCTCCAAGCAGAACTCAACGGAGAGACCTCTCACGGTGGGTTCAGTCCACGTTTCCGGCGCGGTTCACAACCCCCTTGGTTAGGGTCAGGCAGGCAGTCGGGGGTAACTGAAGCTGCCTCTCAGGCACCAACCTGAAGCTTTAGATATATTTTCATCCTTTAGTTCATTGAGCAAACAATGCAAACAGTCCTTTCTAAACTGTTACAAGCACAATCAATTTCAATGGTCGTTTAGCTGGCAATTGTTAAGGAATGACTCCTTTCCTCCGAATGCAATCCGCATTCGTTCCGGAATCAATTGCAACTTGGCAAGATTCCTATCATTCTTGGGTTAGGGTCATACCCTACCCATACTTTAGTGTTTAGTTGTGGTAGGTTCCAGCGACCATGTCACTTTGGTTTATAGTCTGGTCATTTGCTTCAAGGCAAGTACTTAACTTTCCTTTTCCTTGGCAAATTATTCCAAAAGTGAGTAACAGGATGATTAGACATCCTCTTGTAAGTTAAATTCTTTCAATAACTTGCCAACCTCATTTTCGAGAGATGACAAAAACTCTCTTGTGGACAAATTCCAAGACTATACAATGTTGCGGCTTTGTGCACAATTATTGCATCTATTCCACGGAATCCTTCTACCCATTACTAAGCGTTTCTCGATCTCGGAGTTTACCTCCATCGGGTAACAGGGTTTTATTGGGTATCCTCCAAATCATTCCTAATTAGGTTGGCCCGTGGTTCTAGAAATATGCAACTTCATCGGAGTTTCATCATGATCCTTAGGATAAAACCTTAGATCATTTCATGCATGAACAACCAATTGCTTCGACATTTGTGAATGTGTGTAAGATCTTTAGATTCACGGTTCTTGTCTAAAGCTAGGTCGAATCATTATTGCACTAAACCCTGGTTAACACTTAGGATTCCTATCATATTGACTCAGTCATGTCTATACGAATCCTTGTGGTTTGGATTACTTAGTCAATTCAACTAGGTTTGTCTTGCGACAAGGATGATCCTTTTAAGGGTAATAACTAAATCTAACGGAGAGCAATAGATACAATTCCACCACTACGCGTAAGCATGTGATTAATTTCCTCTACGTGTCACATGGTTCACGATAACTTATCTTTCCTTGGTGCATGATAATCTGGCTACTAACTTTTCCTAGGACCTACTAGGTCTTACATCAATAGTCGTACCTACAACCTTGTTGTTTACCTTTTGGCATCTTATGCTTTTACACCTAATTACGGCTTTTTAATGATTGATCTTTTTTCTCATGACGACACGCAATTTATAACATTCTCCTAGCTACGAAGTAGTTACTGAAGCTCATGCAAAACTAGTGTTAATTTTATTCCATCTTACAAGCTATTTTTCAAGTCCATACGTACACTTTAGTACCCTATTAAATTCTTTCCGAATGAATGATACCTTATGGTGCTAACCTTTTCCTATGAAGTCATTACGAGAAGCATGTTACCTAAAGTGCAGTATACGCTTGTTTCTACCATGTCAAGGACGAAGATAATGCACTTATAAATTCCATTTCATTGCCTAAGTTTAGACCCATTACTTTGATGATGTACCAAAAAATACATGCAACTAGCCTTCTATTCGTTCACATTCACGACATATTTCAATCTTACATAACGCTCGAGAGATGTCCTATCACATGTATTCCTTTCCAATTTCCATATGCTTTTAATTTAAACGTAAACATGAAATTTCCTTTCTAAGCGCGCCTAATCATTTCCTTATGCGGAATTAACACGGAAGAACCTGGACTTGTGGAGTCGGGGTGATGTCCACTTGCACATTCGGAGTCGAGCCTCCTGCGGTCGCCTCTTGGGATCTTTTTGGAGCCATTGCACACGTAGGTTAGGTTTCTGAAATCGCTTTCGTCGCCTACGGATTGTTCTGCTTTGACACGCAACCTTCCGGCCTTTGCTTTCCTCGTAGGCGGAAGATCCTTTTACGGTAGGTCGCTTGCAGAGAAGGGCCTTAAAGGACTTCGCGGGACCCTTTTCGTCGGTCTAGTGGGATCCTTATAGACCCTCTTCAATTCCCGAAAAAAAAGGTGTTGATGGTCCTTCTTCGAAATTGTGGTGGGAAAGTGCCTTTGGAAATGGGTGGAAAAAGGGTGGAAAAGGGGTTGTGGGAAGGGGGTTTAGTGAGGCCCCCTATGGAAGCTTCTAAGGAAGCTTCCAAAGAAGCTTCTGAGCTTCTTCAGCTCATGTGGCAAAAAGGGGGGAAATCGTGGACGACGTGGCGGTGGAATCGCGGCAGCGAGAGCAGCCTGGCGGCCTGGCGGCAACAGCTACAGCAGCTGGCGGCGGTTGGAGGCAGTCCGGCGACTCTGGCGGGGCAGGATGGGGGCTGGCGGACCCAGCGGCAGCGAGGCGGCGACCTCCACGAGCTTCCGCCCTCTCTCACAGAGCCTCCCCTTCTCTCCTCTTCCTCCCAACACACCCCCTTGATGGGGGGTGTTTTTATAGGCCTTGGGGGTGGGGAAGGGGGTCTCCACCCACGTGGGGAACTCCCCCATGCAAACCCCCACTTTGCCATCCTCCCTCCACACACTCCCTTTCCTCCAGCCATGCATCGGCTGGGGGAAGGGATAAACATAAAGAAATTTGCATTTATTTAATTAAATTGCCCCTCCCAAGAGGGTGTTTCCGTGTGGCTTGCGGTTTTGAACACCCGGTTCGATTTACCAAAGCGGAGGACCCTATTTCACGCGCACGGCTCACACATTACGCGATCAATAATTTCAATGCAAGAGATACCCTTTGCACAGGGTTTACACGGTGTGCGGAAGGTTAATATTTATGATACGGATACGCGGAAATATTACAGCATATACCCTGATATAAGTGCAGTCCATGACATTACTTTTCTTGATAGAAGGTCATCAGAGACTTCTTGTGATTTCTCGAGCAGGTCACACTTTGCATACATGTCAACGAGCTTAGGGCCTATACAAACATCTCTTTTTAACAACCCATTTCGTAAAACTTCAGTATGTATCTCTTACCCCTTAGTTGTATTTCCAATGTTTTTACATGCTCTCAAAATCCAGGCCAAAGTTATAGCATCTGGTGAGATGCCCTCATCTTGCATTTGTTTGTATAATTATAATGCCTTCTCACCTTGACCCTGCTCAACATAGGCTGAAAGCATCCCTTCATGCCCACCATTATTGAAGGAGGACCTATCAGGTGCAACCCCAGCTGAAAGAAAAGGTAGTAAAAAACCCCTCTCTCTACTATACTACCCATGCAGAACAAAATGCAAACACAACAACTAAGTATGTACAAAATATCAACTCCCACACACACAACTTTTGGGTGGATTTCACACCTCGAATGCGCAGCAATACGACACTGCTAGCATCATTAACTACTAAAAAGAATGGTCTATTAAAATCAGGCAGTTGTAATACAGGAGCATGGGTTAATGCATGTTTCAATAAGTCAAAAGATTTCTGTTGATTATCAGACCAACGATAAACAATACATTTCTTCAAAAGTTTAGTCAAATGCAAAGCAAGTAATGAAAAATTTTGCACAAACTTCTTGTAGAAACTAGCAAGACCTAGGAAAGATCATAACTCATGCACATTTTTAGGTATATGCCAGTTCAATATTGCGTCTATTTTCTTAGGGTCAACTTTAATACCATCTAATGATACAATATGACCTAAATATTCAATTTTTGTTTTAAAAAACTCACTCTTTTCCAGATTGGCATACAGTTGATTATCTTTTAATAACTTGAAAACCAAGGACAGATGTTCATAATGTTCTTTCTCATTTTGACTAAACACCAAAATATCATCAAAGAATACAATAACACAATGCTGATATTTCAAAGATATACGATTCATCATTCTACTAAATATAGCAGTTGCATTAGTCAATCCAAAACGCATCACTAAAAATTCATAATGACCAAATTGTGTCCTAAATGCAGTCTTGAATATGTCAGACTTATCTAATCTCACCTGATGATAACCAGATTTAAGATCTATTTTACTAAATATGGAAGAACCTTGCAGTTTATCCATAAGGTCATCAACTCTAGGAATTGGATATATATTCTTTACTGTGATCTTATTTAAAGCTCGATAGTCAATGCACATACGATAAGTATTATTCTTCTTCTTTACCAACAAAACAGGTGCACCAAATGGAGAACTACTAGGTCTAATCAATCCTCTATTTAGTAATTCCTCAACTTGATTTTGAATTTCTTTTTGTTTTATCTGATTATGCCTATATGGTGCTTTACAAGGTGGTTATGTACCAGGAATCAAATCTATTTTGTGGTCTTCTGGACGTGAAGGAGGTAAACCAGGTGGTAGATCTTCTGCAAACGAGTCTTTTAAGTGTGCAAGAAATTCTTTATGCCTAGGGTGCATATGTTTTTCTTTAACTTGTAGTTCATTCACCCAAATGAGATAAGATTTACTACTTTTGCATAATGCACGTTTAGCTTGAGTATGCGAAAGCAGTAGAAAAGCATTAGATGCATGCATACCATACAATGTAATATGTTTTCCTTGAAAATGAATATTAATTGAATGTGTGGAATAATCTATATTAGGGTTATGCTGATGACGCCAAGGCATACCTAAAATAATATCATTGGACTCTAATGGTACAACTAGAAAATTCTTTCTTTTAGTGTATTGACCAATTTGAATTTCTAAGTCATGCTCCTCTTGTGTTCCTTTATATCTTATACCTAAAAATGCTTCTTTAATGCGATAATGCATAGGTACAGTCTATAACTTCAATTCTTTCACTAGCTTTGCAAAAATAAAATCATGAGTACTACCATCATAATGCAAAATAATATTTTCTTTTCCATGCATTTAACATTTCATTGTCAATAAAGAATGTGGAGTTGGCATACCTGGTAAAGTATCCAAAGGTGTGGTAATGTCGTCTTCATCTTCTGTGAAATCAGGCATTTCTTGATATTCTTCATCTTCCATTGCTCCAAGATAGTTGATGTGGATAGATGGCTTCTTCGATTGGCAATTAGCTGCTAGATGTCTAGGTTGGTGGCATTTGTAACACACTATAGGTTTGGCTTTATATACATTGTTTGCAATGGCAGGAAGTCTCGGGATATTAGGATTTGGTTGTGGAATTTTCTTGGAGTTTTGATTGGTATTGGATGGTAAAGCAAGTGGTTTTGCCCAAGACTTACGGAAAGATGATGAAGGAAAACAACCTTGATTAAATCTTCTAAAATTTGAGTTGAATTGCTTCGATCCATAGTTACCATTGGTTTGAAATTGCTGTGGACGCTTGTCTCTTCCTCGAAGCTTGTCTCTAGTGTCATGAAATAAGGAAATTGCGTCTTCAAGAGTTGTAGGCTTGAACATATTGACTTCAGCGTAGTAATGCCCAAGTAATCTAGACATATACTTGTGCTTGTGAGTCGCTTCAGGTACATTTTCAAGCATGCGTAATTGGAGTAATGCATTCCAAAAGCGTTCGGTGTACTGAGGAATAGGCTCACGATCTCTTTGCTGAAGAAGGTCCCATTGCTTTATGGCTTTTTCATGGAATTGTGGGGGAAGGAAATTCTGCATAAACTTCTTCTTAAAATTCTCCCAGGTAGTGGGACAATCTATACTCTTACGAACCACGGTCCACCAAAGAGATGCTCTATCCACTAAATGATTAGTGACACACTTGATTTTTTCTTTTTCTGTGTATGTTTCCTCATGAAAGTAATCATCAAACTGACTTATGAATGCAAGAACAGTTTTTCCATCTCGAGTGCCATTGAAAGTAAGGAATTTGAAATTTCTTTTACTTATCTTTGTTTCTTTGCGGATGGATTGAGCTTCGAGAGTCACGTCGATAGTACTTCGAATAAGATCTTCAGATTGTGGTTCCTCTTTGTCGGTAGTCGATCTTTGTAAATTGGCCAGTTGAACTTGTAATGCTTGCCGAGCTTGTCCTTCTTCATCCAACTGCAGCATAATTAAATCTAGCTTTTGCTCCATCGTAGGTTCATGAAGATCGCCTTCAGCCATTAAATCATCCATATGTGGTTTGGTCATCCTGCAAAACTTCAAAAAACCTCACACTCTCAAAATCCAATTAGTGGGATGAGCATAGCTCAAGATCGGGTGTACAAGGCTTATATATTTTTGTGTGTGGCTTTCACAATCTACATTTTTGGCTATTGGGGGATTTGTAATCTTTGAAAAATCTGCGTTTTGACCTTCTGCGTGTGCTGAAAATGGTTCAGCAAATCTACGTATGCGAACAGTACCTTCCAGTGAACAACTTTGCAGTTCGGAGCTTCTGCGTAGGAACAGTCCTTCTAGGAGTTTTGAACACAAGTCAGTTCTGACTTCAAGTGACTTGTCTGACTTGCAGAGTTGCAGACTTATGAGACTTGCAGAGTACCAGAACTTGCAGAACTTGAGTGACTTAGAAAACTTGCAGAATTTGTTGACTTTGAGGACTTGCAGAACTTAGGAAACTTGATGAACTTTGAAGCCTTGTGTGATTTGAGGCTTGGGTGATTTATCTTATAGCTAATAGGAATTTAAACGGTGAATTTTAGGGGGGGAGGGGCAGTTTTTTCAGTCGATGAAAATCACGCGGACCTCCTCTGATGCCGTCGATCAACGTTTTGATTATTTGAAAGCTTTGTTAAAGCTTCAAGCTAAGCTAAGCTCTAAAACTTTAAAACTTGAGCTTTGAAGCTTAAGAATAGATATGGCTTATCTCTATGTAACCATGACTTATATGAGAGGATGTAGGAGTGGTCCTTCGCGATCAGAGGATGGAAATAGAGGTTCACGATGAGATGAGATTGACCGTAGAGCTCGATCGTTCCAGGAGCTCCGCTTTCGCACAAGATGGGTAGCGATTGGAAGCTCTCGATATCAGCTTCGCTCTGATACCACTGGTGCGTAGATCGGATGTTGTACGCTCGTATAGTGAATGCCGGAAGGTCCCCAAGAACAAAAGAACTCTACTTTTTGCACAAAACTCAAGGTAAAAAGCATGCATGACGTGAACAAGAGACCAATTGGATGCAATCTCCCCCCATGCCTCGTGTGAGTGCTCCACAAAGCATGTATTTTATGTTTTAATCATCTTCAAGCTCAAATAATAGTCCAAATTACAAAATAGCAAGCTTTTGGCTTTTGAGTTTTCTTTAGTACAAAATAGAAATAAATCTAATGGGCGGTGCCCAAAGAGTCAGGCATACCCAATACAATGTCCCAATACAAATATCATAAACGTGCGCCCATGCGCATACAAAATAATAAATAACAAATGCCTCAATAAATAGGCGCGACAAAATATAGGCGCCATGCCTAAGGTATGCGCCCATCAAAATATAAGTGATAACTCGAATACTCGCTATCCACTAATGCTTTCCTCCACCACTTCTGCTATCTCTACACATCAACTGAAGCATTCACGATCGTTAGTAAAATAATACAATTAAACCGACAAAAGTGAATATCTAGTTGTCTTCAGCTACATAAATAAATCAACTAGTTAGAAATCAATCCTAACCTTAATTTATTACGAGTGGGCACTCTAAACTCATAAACGTTTATTAATTTAATATGTATTTTGCGGAATCGCCCGCTATGGAATCACCCATGTACACACTAAATTAATGAAACGCCCGAAAAGGATAGGCGTCCCCATCAACTTCTCGCACAAAGAATCCACTTTGTGTATGAGCCTCGGTCATCAAAGTTTACGGAATCCACTGTCAAACCTCGCGGAATCCATCGTGGCACGGAATCCACCGTGAAATATGCCTCCTGGCATCAATTTGTAGACATAAGTTTCAAACTAAAGTCTAATGGTTTGCCCATCCTGACTCCAAGCATAAGGAGTTTTCCATATATAGATGACTACTTCACTTTGATTTACATATACATAGGGCATCCCCCAATAGTATAATCTTGCATCCATGGCTCTCCTACATCCTAAGGATTGGCCCCATGATGCGGTGTTGTCTAATACAAAGAAAAACGAAACATAGTCCTCTCCTTTTCTATTTTTGGATCCAAGAGATTTATTTTTTCCTCACACAAACTTTCCCCAAGATAGTTACTCTAATCTATACCAAAGAAATCTCTTTAGCTTACTTTGGAAGATACGTGCTATGCATTTAGGAATTTATTTTATTGATATTATGCTTCAGGCACATGTAATGTATCATGCTCCAGTATGCTTAAAGTAGTTCTACCTAGTAATTAGCCACATGTTGTGCAAACACATTCTTTTCGTACTCTTTCCTAACGTAGTGCGGCATTGAGGAGATGGAACCCATGCTTCCACTCTAGATATTCAACGACACCCTAGATGCTTCACTATAATGCACAACCATGTTTACACACACACACACATACACACACACACACACACACACACACACACACACTCACTCATTTCTTTGTTAAAGTACTCATCTTAGAGGTATTACAAGTAATGAAAATGATATATGATATAAAGAATGCTACATATAATGTATCAATGTACAATGAAGGCCAAAATGCCAAGTCCATACAATACCTCTTATACGAGTACTTTAACAAAGAAATGAGTGTAGGTTGAGGCTAAACCTCATACCCTACAACCAACCATATATCCAAACATACTTTGCTATTTGCACTCATTCTTTTAGATTTAAAAATGATTTCTTCTTTGATTTTTTTATTATTTCTTAAATTTTCTCAATTATTGTAGTATAAATGCTAATTATTTTGTAACTTCTCATCACAAAATAGCAAAGAACATCCATGATAATCAACATGCACCATTTCATTCATATATATAATTTCTTTCTATCATTTCTATCATTTATTATCAAAACCATTTTATTTTGCATATTTTTTTGGGTTTTGGATAATTAATGTCTAACTATCACGATGGCAAATTTTGAATTTTTTATGACAATACAAAAACACACCACATAGTACACGCATATAAAATATCATGCTATACGTACATCATTTCCATGATTAAACAATGAAAAGAACTAAATTTTCATGAAAATTGAGACTTACCCAGATTTCCCACTTTTCATATTTGTATAATTGCATACATAGCCAACCAATTGGTCTGAAGTTGAACTCCAATCATTGCTGGTCATCACTCATTAGCATCAACATCATCTCTTATTCATTCGGGACAACAATCTCCCATCTTGACCTTCTCTTGATTATTCCCACAAGAACAAGCCACAAGAGGAGAGAAGAGGAGGAACGAGAAAAACTAGATTTGGGTATTTCTGGTCGGGCCATCATTGTTGGAGTTGAGGAGGATGATGCAAAACACGGAACATGAGGGGAAAGGCCATGTTGTGAGTTTATATGGGTATTCTTGAGCTCCCATAGCCTCCCTCCCATCATTCTCCTCTTCTCATCATTCTGTGTCTCCCCTCCTCCTATAATTTTTATCGCAACCCCCCCCCCCCCCCCCCCCCCCCCCAACCCCCATCACATGAAAAATTTTAGGGGAGGGGGAGGGCCCAAGAGTCACATCCCAAACCCTTTTCAAACTTGAACTTTTCTTGGCATCCCGCTTGGGTAGTCACAACTTTCATGTCTGGCATCAAAAGTGAAGTCCCAAAATTTCTACCTACCTGTCTAGGACTTTGGGTTGCCTTGATGTTGTTGATCGCACTGCTTAAAAACATCTATAAAAATCCACAATCACTATGAGAACAGTTTTCAAAAGCACTTTTAAAATGCGTCTTTCATGAATGCTTAAAATGACAAAAAACTTTTAGTACCTCTACCACTTTCAGTGGGCTTCCATCTCTCCTTTAAAATGAAGAATTTTGACATGCTTTTGGCCCTTTGTTTGGCTTCAAATCTCGCTCTCAACTATATCTCATATGAGGAAAGAAATATACTTGTGTTATATCCCAAGGTTATAGTTCAAGAAAAAGTTTCATGAGTGTGCAATCCAAGAAGTAGGTAAGCATTCTTTTATGACAGGCACATTGATACAATCACTAGAATTGGAAAGGAGTATTGCTTGTTATTCCAAGATTCATCAACATAAGGATCAATCACTAGAATTGGAAAGGAGTATTGCTTGTTATTCCATAGGGGTACCATGTTAGTAATCTTGCACAAAGAGAATGTGCATTGGATACATGATGTATGACATTTGAAAGAATGATAACATTATTAGTTGGGTCTCATGAATAAGGAAAGTTGACATAGCTAGTAATTGAAGCTATATGCCACATAAAGAGTCAATAATTGAAGAATATGAGAACTCATTAAGGCTAGAGAGGTTTTAACTTGTAAAAGTTGATGTTGTCGCTGAAAGGTGAGAGCTAGCCGGGCAGACATCTATTTGAGTTGGTAAGAAGGTGATAGCTATGTACGTTTATCAAGTCAATATAGATCGAATGTGAGGGCTAATTAGGTAGAGAGACCTAAGTGAATAGTTGAAGCAAAGAACAAATGCTGGAGACTTTGGAACTTGTAAAGGGTGATCTTTTATGAAGTTGTGAGATCTAAATGAGGTTATTCCGGTTTATAGACGCTAATCTTGAAGCAACTCTTCAATGCAGGTCCAAGTATTCAAGAAGTATGCTCTAAGTATTCAAGGAGTATGCTCCAACACCAAAAACGTGGTCAGTTAAGATGCACAGCCGGATGATCTCACAAGGGAAGCCCATGTGCCCCTACTGCGTGGCCTGTATTTGAGACCAGCCAATTGGGACGCCCATGTCGCTCTGTAAGACTGGTGCCCACCTGCATCATGATGCGCGCCCGAATATGTATCAAATGGATGACAATATTCCGCAGGAAGCGATAGGCTCCGCCTAAGTAGCTGGTGATCGTAGCAAGCTCTTTGGACAGGGTCGGAGAGGACCTCGTATGCCTCGTGCACGCGGAGGAACAGCTGCGTGCTGGCTTCTCTTTCGCATGCGTTAGGGCATGTGTCAGGGTGGCAGCGCCTGGCCATCTGCCGGTAGGCGCTCTTGATCTCCGCCGCCTGGACGTTCCGCCCGATTCCCAGCACTTCGTACAGCGTCTTCTCAGGACCAGCGGCTGTCGGTGTTCGTACGTTACTGCGCACGCTACTGCAACGGATCACTCTCAAGGACCTCCTGGAGATCAGCTTGGGGCCGGACGGATAATTATATATAGCTGGCCGCCCTATACTGTGCTGCCTGCTGTGTGTATTCAATGTGTCGAACGTACTGCGACTGGCGGCGCTGGGGTATTGAGCGGGAGTGCCAAGAATACCTGTAATTCTGCAGACACTGCTATATAATTTGACTGAGGCACCGCTGTTACTGCCGGAGCTCTTATCCTGCAAAGTTTGCAGGTTGAAGTTGCTGCATGTTGAGGCGGCGGCCATAAACAGTACCACAGACCGGATTATGTTTTAACAGCTGAATGATCAGAGTTAACTCTCAACTACTTGTAATGGTCAATGAATGAAGAGTGTCTTTATTTTAGCGCAGCTGATGTATATTACTCCAAATACTAGCCAGATAGGCGATTAATGAGATGCTAGATGGGACATGCAATATTGCTATATTGATCGATAGGCAATGGCGCAGTGCTGATGGATATGTAGAGCTAATTGCTAGAGGTAATTCTTTCAAATTAGTTGGCTGCTGAATCTCTGGATCGGGATGTTACGATTGATTAATTGAGTTCATCCCGCGGAGTACTAAATCCGATAATCAAGTACGAGTTGTGGCGCTAGTCCTACGATTGCAACAACTACAGATCAGTATGAGCAGATCTAATAAGAAGCCTATAAAGAATGTATAGACAGAAATTTGGCACTCCACCGATCGAGAATACGCCATCCTTTAAAATCGAGGCTTACAAGGCCGAACTGCCGGCCCCAAACGAAAAACATACTTCTCTAATGATAATTGGACCAGCCGGGCGAGGTTCGCCGAGCGATCCAGCTTCACATGTCTACCACGTGGCCTTCAGCTTTGTTCAACGTGTTTTCCATTACAATAATCATCATAGCTATGTCCGTTCTGCGCGTCCTCTCCTGCTCACGTTTGGACTTGGTCATATTGTTAAATCTTCATATTTTGTCCTCACCTTCTGGAACTCTCCATATTGCTTGTCCTTATTCATTCTTCTTACCTCATCCGACCTTTCCTCTCATAGAAAACTTCAAACGTCAAAGCGTGACAAAGAGAGTTTTCCTAGCTTATGTGTATTCGTATTAATATTAAGAAAAATTTACATCAACGTGTGTATTTGTATTAATATTAGAAACAACTTACATCAACCATTGCAACATGTGGGCACCACCAACCTTGATTGGATAGCTTTAGTCAACAAGTTAGTTGTTTCTCCTAAAAGCTTTCAAGACTTCTCTATAAACAAAGCCATAATTACCTAAACTCCTAAACACAACCATTATCTATGACTTCACCATTGTTACATTCAAATTTTCCAAGATGGGATTTTTCCAAAACATTTATTTTTCTATAATCCAGATGGCTTTGTTGGCAACTGTAACGTGTCCACCTGTTCTCTTTAGGACATGTCCTAGCAGTCCATCGGAAAGGAGATCTAGAAAGCTCCGCCCGGCACTCCCATGGAATGTTATGGGGTTTGCGATCCAGGACCTTCCGCATCTGCCACCTAGTGGAATTATTCTGGTCGTTCCCACTTAGGATCGATGTGAATCAGAGTTTCCCCTAATGGTCATTTCCTAAACGGCAACTAGCCGAACCCCGAGCGAACTACTTTACGCAGAAATGCCAGGGCCGAAGTGGATTCACGTTGCACTTGGTTCAAGCAGCAGCAGCAGGAGCAGTAGCGGCAGCAGCAGCAGTAGTAGTAGTAGTAGTAGTAGAGAGAGAGAGACAGAGAGAGAGAAAGAGTCTTGGGAAGGGGGTTTAAGGTGGGCTTTATGGAGATGCAAGGGGGGAAAGGGGGCTTAAAGAGCCCCTTAGAAGCTTCCAAGAAGCTTCTAAGGCTTCTGACTACAACACAAGGGATGGAGATGGGAGTTTGATGACAGCGGCCAAACAAGGCCAGGCGGCGGCATTTTGGCGGCAATTTGCGCAGCGCAGCACAACCTCGACCACTCTCTCCTCATGTCGCAGCGTCATGATGGATTCTCCCTCCTCCACGCCTGGTCTTCCACAATCAGCCTCACTACCCTCGCTTCCCCTCCACCCCATAGAGGTGGTTTATATAGTTGAAGAGAGGGGAACCTCCCCCCTCCCCATGCGGCCTGATGCATGGCCCGATCCCCCCCCATGTCGTCCAGCTATGGTGCTGATGCACCCGCTCCACACTCCCTTTCCTCCAGCATGGCATTCGGCTGGGGAAAGAAGGAGTAATAATTTTTTTGAATTTTTATCCCCTTAATATCCTTTTAATCTCCTCCGAAGAGGAGGTTCACATCTAGATATGCGGGTTTTTAAACCTCGATCTTGTTTGGCTAGTGGAGACTCATGATACATCGTGTACCATTTAAAGATCACACCGTCTCTAACTTCAATGCGTGAATTGTCATTACATGGGACTCACGTAGACTCGTAATATTTTTCAACAGAAATATTACATTTTCTTCCCCTTGGAGGAATCGAGATGTCCTCATCTCGAGATAAACTGGGGATATTGATGGTTGAGAGTGCTTTCATCCACCCAAGTGGCATCCTCCTCTGGATAAACTTTCCACTCGACGAGGCATTCTCTCAAGTTTCTGGATCTTAGTTGTCTCTCCCTAACATCTAAGATCCTGTTAGGCCAGAGCTCAAGGACTCCTTGGCTAGGCATTACAACTTGTTGGTCATCAAGTACATGGCTAGGATTAGGTACATACTTCTTCAATAGGCTGATATGGAATACATTATGAACCTTTAGGTTCTCAGGGAGTTGCAATCTATAACCATTAGGTCCTAGGCACTTCAAGATCTTGTATGGTCCACAATACCTTGGACTTAGCTTCTTGCAATCTCCTAAGGATAGGGAACTCTTATTTGGGCGTACATGAATGAAGACCATGTCTCCTTCCTCGAAGATTCTATCTTGACGCTTCAAATCCGTGTATGCCTTCTGTCTATCCTTGGCGGCTTGGATGTCTTGTCTTATTGACTTTACTTGGTAATCCATCTCTTCCAACATCTGTCTTGAAGCTTCAACCCTCAAGGTTGGATCTATGAAATTTAGGGGACTTCGACAGTCATGACCATACAATGCTTGAAAAGGGGTCATCTAAATGCTTTATTGCTAAGAAGCATTATAGGCAAATTCAACCAAAGGCAAGTATTGAATCCACCTTTTTGGTTCACGACAGCAATGTACCTTTAGCTTGTCCTCGATGACTTGATTGACTCTCTCCGTTTGGCCATCGGTTTGGGGATGGTAAGTTGTACAAAAACAGAGTTGAGTCCCAATGGCTTCAAAGATAGCTCTCCAGAAGTGTGATGTGAAGAGAGAATCACGGTCACTAATGATTCTTCTGGGTAGCCCATGTAGCTTGAATATCTCCTTGATAAACAAGCTTGCAATGTCTGAGGCTTTATAGTTTGTCTTTTTTGGAATAAGGTGTGCAACCTTAGTAAGCATGTCAACCACAACCATGATGGAGTTGTATCCTCCATGAACTTGAGGTAGGCCAACAACAAAGTCCATACTGATGAATTTCCATTTCATTTGGGGAATGTCGAGTGGTTGTAACTTTCGTGGCATTTTGACATGTTCGGCTTTGATATGCTCACAAGACAAACACTCAGTGACATATTTCAAAGTGTCACCTTTAAGCCTCTCCCAATAGAAGCTCTTCCTAACTGCATTGAGAGTCTTAGCATAGCCACGATGTCCTGAGAAAGGGGAATCATGAGCTTCCCACAATATCTTCTGCTTAAGTGACTAGGTTACCGGTATACATAATTTCGTTCTATAGTAGACAAGTCCACTATATATTGATAGAGAATTCATGATACTTAGCCTATAGCTTTAGGTCCTGGTCCTTGATAGGGATCTCCCTTAGCATCTTTTGATAGGATGGATCATGGCATGCTTCCTCTCTAGCTAGCTCAAGTATTAGGTTGTTTGGCACGGACACCTTTCTGGCTAGAGATCAAGTTGTTGATGGATTTTGCAAAATTAGAGAATTAAGGAATACCTTGTGACGACTGAGTGCATCGACAACTACATTCTCCTTTCCCGGTCGGTATTTGATTTCAAAATCATACTCCTCTAGCACTTCAATCCACCAATGTTACCTCATGTTGAGCTCGTTCTAGGTAAAGGTCCACTTGAGACTTTTATGATCACTCACTACAGTAAACTTGTTACCCAACTGGTAGTGTCTCCAAAGCTTTAAAGCATGGATGACAGCTAACAGTTCTAGATCATGGATAGCATAATTCTTCTCATGGATCTTTAGTTTCCTTGAAGAGTATGCTATAGGATGACCTTCCTACATGAGCACACATCCTAAGGCAAGCGTGCTAGCATCAGTTACTACCTCGAAATCCTTACTGAGGTCTGGAAGTTTTAGGATAGGTGTTGATACCAAACTTTGCTTCAATCTATCAAAGCTGGTTTGTTGGCAGTTGACCATGCAATGGATGTTTACTTCTTCAGTAAGTCTATCAGAGGTGCTGCAATCAAAGCATAGTTTTTTATGAAGACCCTATACCATTCTATCAATCCAAGAAAACTACGTATTTCTTTGACAGTTAATGTTGGTATTGGCCATTCTAGAACATCTTTGACTTTGGTCGGATCCACTGAGATTCCTTCCGCTGATACAATGAATCCCAGATATTCAATCTGACGCTTGAAGAACGCACACTTCTTCATCTTAGCATAGAGCTTGTGTGACCTCATTGTCTCAAGGACAATCCGAAGTTAGGGTTCATGATCTTGTTCCTATTTGGAATAAACTAAAGTTTCGTCAAAGAAGACGAGCACGAAGTCATCAAGATATGGCCTAAAGATATCCTCCATTAACCTGTTGAAGGTGGCAGGCGCATTTACGAGTCCGAATGACATAACTAGGAACTCAAAGTGTCCATATCTTGTGTTAAAGGTCGTCTTTGGGATATCTTCTTCCTTGATCCTTATCTAATAGTAACCTGAGATAAATCTTGGAGAAGATCTTCGTACCCTGAAGACGATCAAGAAGCTCATCTATTCTACGAATATGGTACTTGTTCTTGACAGTTGATTGATTCAACCCTCTGTAATCAATACATAGTCGAAGCGTTCCATCTTTCTTTTTCTAGAACAGTACTGGAGCTCCCCATGGTGAATTGCTAGTACGGATGTAGCCCTGATGTAGCAGTTGCTTAAGTTGTTCCTTCAACTCAATTGCTTCTGGGATGGACATCCTATAAGGTCTTTTTGCAATTGGCATAGCTCCTGGCACTAGCTTGATCTTATGATACACTTCTCTTTGAGGCGAGAGTTCTGTCAACTCTTCAGGAAATACGTCGACGTATTCCTTTAGCCATGAAGATCAATCACTAGACTCTTGTTTCTGATCTAACTTATTGAGCTTAATCAAGTAGACAGGTAATCCCTTTCTAACTCCCTTTATAATTCGAGATGCTTTGGCCAATTTAGTTTTTGGCTTTCTAGCCTCACCTTGAGTTGTGACCAATTCCCCTTCAGAGTTTCGAAAGGAAACTTGGCCCTTTCCACAATGAATGTGGGCATCGTTTGGTTTGAGCTAATACATTCTGAGTAGACACTCATGGATACCTAGGTTCATGATTCTGAATTTGATCGAAGTCGTCTTTCCTCCCAGAAAGAATTTCACCTTAGCAGTTTGCCTGGTACAAGTAAGCTCACGACCATTTGCTAATTCCACAAGCAATGTAGGTGCTTCTACTGTGGCTATTCCTAATCTTCTTGCACAAGCTGGTGAGATAAAGGAATGTGTACTGCCACAATCAATCAAGGTCTTGAAACCTTTACCTTGATAGTCCGATGGTGTCTGAATCACCAAAAACTGGCGATTCGGCCCTTATGAAGAGCGGCATGGACTGTCGCCCTTTCAAACTTTGCTTCCATGGTCGGATCTTCTTCTTCGCACATTTTCCTATTGGAAACGCAAGCGGTTCTTCCTCTACCTCAAGTAGCGGCTCCCTGGCCACGGCCAGTTCCTTGGAAAGGTGCTTGGCGATGTCCTCCTCCAAGCTTGGGACATCGCCTCTTGAAATGATCGGGCTCGTTGTAGTGGAAACAACGAAGGTTTCGGCCAGTGCTTTGAGTAGGGACAAAGTTGTTGACATTATTAGTCCTTGCCTTCTTTCTTTGTCCCCGATTCTGACCTTGAACTCTCTTCATTTGAGACCTATATACTCCTCTTTTTGGGTCATTATAAGACCAAGTTTTGTTACCTCTTGGCCTAGCTTGCACCTCCTAAATTATAGGCGCAGCTCGAATGAGTGCATCTTGTAGATCTGATGGGTGCATAGAATCGAGACGGGTATTCACTGATGGGTTTAAAGCAGCAAAAAATTTTGACACCTGTTGTGTCATGTCCATCTGTGGCGCATACTTAAGAAGTGAGACGAATTTAGAGTAGTATGCATCAAGACTGAGTCCCAGCTGTTTCAGCTCGTAGAACTCATTAATTTTCTGCGTGCGATATGCATGTGGTAAGTATCTTCCTTGCACAACTTTCTTCTGTTTTTCCCAGGTAACATATCCTTTTGTGATCCCTTGATCTCTGCACCATTGCTTCCACCAAACCCTGGCTTCGCTGGTGAGCTTCAGCTTAGCAAGCATAGCTTGGTTGGCGGGTGCAGTACCAGCTGCTTCAAAGTAATCCTCTATAGATTCTATCCAAATCTCAGTATCCGCTTGGACAGTCCTACCTTTCCCGTCAAATTCTAGCAGCTTGATCTGCTTGAGAAGAAACTTCTTCTCCTAGATCACGACAGTACTTGATGTAGGAGGCGAACTGGGAATCTGTACCTAGGGTTGTGCCTGAATAAAGGATTCTTAACGTTATCACTCGCTAATCATTATGATTTATATTTCATACAAAATTTAGCTATCAACCAAGAATCCTAGCCACTTAACTTTTTATCAATTCTCATAAACGAAATAGACATTGATAAAAATAAGTCTTATTCCATTTATATGGGTCTAGCCCTTTCAGAGTACAATATTTCTTGGGATGGCAAAGCAACTGTTACATTTAGTTTGGGGAGAATAATATTATATTACATTTATCTACATGAACTGGATAATAGTATGGTTTTGGGTCATAGATCTTCAGGAATCGGTAAGTCATCGGAAGATTAGGATATCCTTACCTTTGGAACCCATTCTTCTCATAGCGCCCCAACACCTTGATCCTTCGACGGGGATTACACGGGTCGCTTCCTCATATACATATGAGTTCAGCTCAACCCTTCGACCTTCAATATGTAAAGTTGAGTTTATGTGAGCCTCCACAAAAATGAATAGCTTCACGATCTTCATGTCTTCCAACCACTTGATTCTCTTTAGGTTGGCTTAAAGGTATGCAAACCAGTGGGCAACTATGTAGTACATTCATGAGTCACCCGTTCATCTCCCTTCCACGTACAAAGGCAATGGATTATAAATACGGTCTAGGATGTTCATCATCTCAATCCTTTGTCGATAATCCAGGGAATGCATCGGGGTCATAAACATGACTCGGAATACTAAGAACCTATTCCATGCTTCATAATTCTGCAAGACAGCATTGAAAGTAAGAAAATGTTCTGAATTGCAACATTTGCTTTACTCTTCTTATTAAGATTTCTTTAAAAAAAATCCTTTGTCAGTTCGCTCTGATACCATTGTAACGTATCCACCTGTTCTCTTCAGGACACGTCTTAGCAATCCATCGGAAAGAAGATCTAGAAAGCTCCGCCCGACACTCCCATGGAATGTTACGGGGTTTGCGATCCAGGACATTCCGCGTCTGCCATGTAGCAAAAGTATTCTTGTTGTTCCCACTTAGGACCGACCTGAATCAGGGTTTTCCCTAATGGTCATTTCCTAAACGGCAACTAGCATCGAACCCCGAGCGAACTACTTTACGCAGAAATGCCAAAGCCGAAGCGGATTCACGCTGCACTTGGTTCAAGGAGAATGGAAAGCGAGAGCGATGCAAGGCTCGACCTCTCTGCCATAAGGCATAGTCCCATTCCGTTCCCCTAAAATAGCGTAAACTGGGACTATTGTAACCTAGACTCTAGGTCAGCGCCCTTGCTATTCATTTCCTTTGAACGATCTTCTTGCCTTCCATTATGATTGAGAAAAGTTCCCGGCCAACCGGGACCACCCATCCGTAGGATGGACCCATGGCCACATCCAGTGCACTTTCCTCAGGTTTTCTTAGTTGTCTAATTACCAACCACATTTAGTTGGACATGCATCAAAAAGCAGCTTCCTTAATTAGCTCGTTAGGCACCGGTTCCTTCTCGTAATCTTAGCACTTGACATAGAAAAGTAGTGTCAAAAAAGTTCATTTTCAAGAGGTTATCATATTTATCCTTGGAATACATTTATAAAGTCTAGCCCATAGGCTTATCCATAATCCGTGCCCGAAGGCTATCCAGAAATCCACACGGATTACTAATCCAAGATTCCGCCCCTAGACTAGTATGCGGCCCTCAAGATCCAATCCCAAGTCACGTTGGCCTCTTGTGCAGGGCACGAAAGGCAAGGGATTTACGGACAAAGGTCCCCTTGGCACCCAAGCGTCCTCCTGCTCCAAGCAGCACTCAATGGAGAGACCTCACGCGACGGGTTCAGTCCACCTTCCCCGCGCGGCTAAACAACCCCCTTGGTTGGGGTCAAGCAAACAGTCCGGGGGTAACTGAGGTTTTCACTTCCTTCAGGCCTTCAACCTGAAGCATTAGGTATCTTTTCATCCTTTAATTCCTTGAGAAAACAAAGCAAACAGTGCTCTCTAAAATATTACAAGCACAATCATTTCTAGTGGTCGTTAATTTGGCCAACTGCTAAGGGGAGTGAATCTTTCTCTCCGAATGCATCCACCATTCGATCCGGGATCAATTGGGACCTGGCAAGATCCCCAAGGGTTTGTTTGTTAACCCTTATGTCCTTGGTTTAGGGCTATACCCAATTATCCCAACTTAACTAATACCTTAAGTTCTATTAACAAAAAATATATTGCTCCAAATTATTGATTGGTCCTTTGCTTCTAAGAAAATATCTAATCCCCTTATCTTGGTCACTTTCCCCAAGAAAGGTGCTATGTCAGGATGACTACTTATCCTCTTGCAAGATAAACTTGCGCAAGAATCTGCCAATTTCATTCCGAGGAATTGACCATTCTCTTGTGCTCAACCCACAAGATCATGCGACGTTGCAACTTGTTGCACAAGAGTCGATCTAATTTATGGGACTATTTCACCCATCAAACGGTGTCTTCTAATCACTGAATCATGATTGGATAGGAAAGAGGGTTTAGGGTGTCTTCATATCCAATCCGTTCCTGATTGCACTAGGCCGACATCATCTGTCCTAGGGTTTCACCCAATTCGAGTTTTGTTCTTTCAACGAGCGATCCTTAGGGTAGAAACCCTAGATCGTTTCTTGCAAGTATGTCCTATTGTCCCTACATTTCCTGAATGTGGACAGGTCTTTAGGGTATAAGAGTTTTAACTTGGCAATAAGTGCGACTAGTCACGTCCTCCACGTGCTAAACCCTAGTTGGCACTTGGGATATGTTCCACAGATTTAACCATTCCTAAGCGAGTCCTTTGCAGTTTAGGTATTTTAGGGTAAAAAATTTTACTTTTCTATTCATGAAGATATTGTCTTGATTAAAGAGGGGAAAACTAGTTGCATTATGATACCATTCTTGTAAGCACACGATTCATTGCCTACGTATGATTAGATTCACAATCTTTAACTTTTCTGGTTAAGATCAAAGCGTACGTTAAGTCATGGCATAATTTCCATTGATGCATTCACGACTCATACTACTAGGCTTTTAGGGTTTATGTTAAAACGAACCATGCAGCCTTTTCCTAACTTCATTTTTGAATGAAATATTTGCACGCTGAATGAGCATTACACAACCTTTCCTAACTACTTTTGTAGTTGATTGAGATTTATGCCAATTGACTAAAGTTTAACCTACTTCATGTAGCCCTAGAATCATTTCCATGCCTTGCAAATTCCTACGATTGTTAGCAATCTTCTTTAATGAATCATTACTAAGAAAGATTCGTCTAATAATGCGACATGCGATTTAGTCTTTCCATGCATAGTCGAAGGTGTACTACAATAATTCCAACTTTGTAATGATAATCATTGTTGTTCTAGATTCGTTACTTTGCAATGCACAGAAGCCACTTGCTAAAAATGCATAAACATCTTTCATACATTCCATTTAAAAAAATAAAATTGACCAATCTTCATTCGTGAGTTATTTTCTTTAAAATAGTAACTGACTAAAAATGCCTACAGCACCCTATAGGAATTCAAGAGAGCTGAAATATGGTCCCCTCGTCTATTGTATGTCTGCAACCGCTTTTCCCATGGCACCATACATTACTTTAACATACATATACATGGTCTGCACTGCTAAGCATGAAAATGAGTATTCCCATGACTGTATCACTCACATATGAGCATCCTACATGCACTGTTTGTTGCATTCACTGTCATAACTGCATACATGACTGCATGTGGCATTGATTCTTAGTCATGCATCATTGCAAGTACATCAGTGGTACATCAATATGCCATATACATCAGTGGCATAATCCCAAGTACATCAATATGTCATAGAGATCAATGGCATCATCATGACATGCCAATTCTCACTGTCCGCAAAATATCCCTGCACTTGCAAACAAGTTTGCGCTCCGGATCATCGGGAGGTGGGCAAACTACCCCTTAGGTTGGGTTGTGCACCCCTTCTGGGTCTTTGATAGCAGGGGGGTCACCCCTCTTTTGTCTTTCCATCTCACCTGGCATGGGGCTTTTTCCTCACCCGAAGTATACATATAGACATTTATTAATTAAACAATCAGCATGCTCTGCATGGAGGCTTGAAAGTAATTCTTTTCATGAAGTGCATGGAATTGAGTTGGGAATAAGGAGAGGGATTACTGAGCAATGACTTACTACTATCTCACCTCATTTACAATGGATTTCAAAGGTTAATTTATGCTCAAACAATCATCACAAGTCAAGAGATCAGGGTGAGGCAATCAGTAAACAATAGTGAGAATTTTCAGCATAGAATGGACCGTTTTCAATGCAAGGAAGCCTAAGAGAGGACTAAAATTAAATTGGCAGTATATAAGCATTGAAACCTTTAATAAAATGCATGATTGACTACTTGAATCTCTTCCAACAATAGGCTTTTAGGTTTGGCAAGAGGATGGAATTAAAAGAGAGTTCAAGAGTCAGTTACCTCTTTGATTGGTGAAGACGGGCTGAGAATCAATGGCCAATGTCCCATGGTTGCTCTTCAATGCTCCCCTTAGCTCCATGATGACAACTTTAGCCAAGAATTGAGTCTTCAAGCTTGATTCTTCAATGGGAGAATGAGGGGTTGAGTTTCAGTAGCTCTATGCATGCCTTGAAGGTCATAGAAGAAGAATGCTTAAAAATCTCACCCCATAATCCCTTCCCATGCTCCAAAGCTCTTCCAAATGGGTAGGCAAGCTCCATTGATGTCAAGGAGTCCAATCCTGAAGCCCCGGGACCCAATCTTGAAGAGAACTTGAAGAAATTGAAGGTTCATGGTCTATGGCTATGGCTGCCCCAAATGTCAAGCTTGCATTCTTGCCTCCATCTTCAAATATGGGTTCTTGATGCTTGCTTCTTCAAAGATTCTTGTAGATACAAGTTCTTGGAACCAAGAAAAGCAAAAGCCCTCCAGAATCAGGAAGTTTTGAAGAAGAATCCATGGCTCTCCATGGCTTGCACCTGTTAGGGTTTCAAAGGTTGAAGAAAGTCCAAGAAGATGAGAAGGAGGCTTCAGACTTGCAAGAACCAACTGCTAGATGGTGGGGAAGAAGGCCAAGATGAAGGAGAAGCTTGATGTGCTACTGTTTTTGCCCAGATTCATGCTCGAAATTTGTGCCCCAGATTGCGGGCAGTACACAGGAGGGAAGAGGCAGCTCAAACAACTAACTAGGTACTTAACATGAAGCATGAGACCTCCTTGAAGCTGTGGTAGAAGGCATTTTACTATTGGAGATGGAAGGAAGAAGATCTATGTTGTTTCTCCTCCATGGAAGCTTGGCACGACCTTGAGAATGAAGAGAGAGAAGACTTCATGTGAAAAGTAACCAAGACCAACTCTTTTGTACTTCTTTTGACCACTGTTTCTAGAAATTTACCTTCCAATTTGGCCCAAAATGACCCACGAGCTGCCAAAGTTAGTCTTCCAGCATCCAAACTAGGTCCAAGGACTCCATTAATGCTTCTATCTCGGCTGCTACCCAGATATCCCTAGTACTGGAAGCTTTGAATTTTGATCTTTTGTCTATAGTTATATACTCTTTTACTATAGCTAATTTATAGACATCCATTCTAAAATTCATTTTTGAGTAGCTTGTGGATACTAGCCTATTGGCTCATTTTTTCTTCTAATGTATCCTTTTTGCTCAGTTTTGGAACTAATTTACTATTATTACAGTCCATACTTGCTTTTCATCATAGACATAATAGCAATTAGTTCAAATGCTTTCAATGACAAAGCTACTGGAAGACACAAATTTGGCACGTATTGGTGCAAAATAGAACCCGATTTCTTATTCTAGTAGGGGTCTACTCATGGTCAAGGATTACTTAAGGAGCTAAAATTTTAGTACTAAGCTTGAGGAGAATCATCAACTACAGAAGCAACTAGAGGTGTACCTTTGTATGGTTTTGACAAATTAATGTGAAAAGAATTGTGAATTTATGAGTAAATTTTGAATTTAAATTGAACTTTGGATGCCTCTTAATTTTTTGTAGTCTTCTCTTTTCAATAGAATCATAATGCAACTATCTTCATTATACTACTTCTATAAGTGGCCTATAGTAAATAATCCCAACATAAAAGTTCAATCATTCAAACAAATACAAACCATGTACTCTTGTATAAATTTCTAGATGTTAGATTATAAAGTTTTAGTAACAAATACTCATATTCACAAACATGCACTATTCTTCAAAACCTTGGTTAAAGTAGGCGAATAAAACCAGAAATACACATTGAGAGTGTAATGACCACTTAGTCGTACAATCACAATGCTCAATACAAGTTTGTAGTAATTGTTATGAAATTAAGACTTATTAAATGCAAAAATGAGCTTTGCTCATAAAGGTCAATCAAAAAAACTTTTGAAGGTTCCTTTTCTTAGGCTAATGGATTCTAGCAATACCTCAAAGTTGAATTTGAATTTGGAATGCCACATCTAGAGTTCCATGTGTTTTCATGTGTTTGCTCGTGTTTGGGATTGCTCTATATTGATATCTTGGAATGTTATTGCAAATGCTAAGTTTTTCAATGGGGTTTTGTAGAGCCATTACATTCTTATGCTTTGTCAACCCATTGTCCTATTATCCCTAGAGGCTTCCATGCTAATGATTGTATATTAATAATGCTCATGGTAGAATAGGGAAAACATACCATGTAAACAAGGTTTATAGTTTGCAAAGTATAGTCTTAGTAGGTTTAATAGGCCACTATAACCAATATATTAGCCTTAATCGTTTTTACGAAAGCATTGGGAGAATGAAAACAAGGGTGCTGATGTACTGAGGCCCCTTTCTTTAAAGGTTTAAAATGATAAGCTTTAGTGATGGATTAACATGGTGAATTGCTGCTATGGTTTTGTAGCAATTGATTAATTCAGTTCATTGACGTGGTTACTTGGGGGGTGGATGTGACAATGTTGCAAGCTCTAGAGTCGAGAAGGAGAGCCAATGCTAGTGGCACTCAAAGCTTTGTAATAAACCTTTAAATCTTACAGTTTAGAGCTTAATGCTATAAGCATGTTATTAAATTAAGAAATGGGTGTGGCAACTCTCAGTCTATCATGACACCAAACGATTTCTTTCTCACATCATTGATTATAAAGATGTGGCAAAATCAAATTCCAATGGCAATTGAAGGTGGTTTTGAATAACAAGCCTCTAGTAGCATCATTTTTTTGATGCTACAACAATTAGAGATTTGTCACATCATCGTTGGTGAGTTTGAGCAAAGGTGCAATGGTCCAAAATAGGCAGACATGTATGATGGAAGAGGTGATTATTAAGGAGCTCTCCCCTTGCCCCCCCCGCCCACTTTAGTAAAACTGGCTACCCTAACAAAAGATAAATGAATGCTCTATGCTAGTCATCTGTTGACTATGAGGGCGGAGATGATGGAGGAGAGAATTGAGACATCATGGATATTTCCAAGGATGCAGTTGATGTTTAAGAGCATGCCTCATTAGCCTTGAAGAATTTCAAGGTAGTTCTTTGTAAGACTTAACCTTTAAGCCTTAATGGCTAAGGGTAGGATAAGCGTTACAGGAGAGAGAGAGAGAGAGAGAGAGTTCTTTGATTTCTTGACACATTTACCCACATGCTTGAAAAAACTACAAATTATTTTCAACCATATCTAAGAAAACTGAAACATCGTCTCTTTTGAATTATTCATTACATGAACAATAATTACAAGTTTGAAGAGCTAACCAAATTTGGTTGGGGAAACTTGTCATACAACTTGAAACATTGTGTTGATGAAGAGTACATTGCAAAATATAAACTAATGGAAAACCAAAAATTTGTTTGATCGAAGTTTGAGATCTAGTTGTTTTTATGTTTGTTTTAAAAACATGTATTTGCTTCTCTTTACTTTTCTTTAATACTCTTTACTATTATTTATTCTTCACGGTGACAAAAAGAAACAAAGCTAGACTCGAATCTTTTGAAAGATTGTAGTTGCCTCTACTAAATAGAAATGAGGATGGTCAAACAGAAGTAAAAGAGTAATAAATTTCAAGTAAAATAATTATTAGTTTCATCATGGAAAAAAAAAGAACTAATCATGCATTATATAGTGATATCTAGCTACTTATTGAAAACTAACCCATAATAATTGATTTAATACTATAATGAATCGAATTCTATATGAACGGCCTTTACCATACTAGAATAAATTATAGTAAAATTGAAAGGAGTATAAACACAACGAGAAATAAAATAGAAGCACATGCATGGGTGGAAACCTCCCACGTGCATGTATTTATAACATTTAATTAAGCTTTTGTACTCAAAATACATTAAAAGAATTATTTTTGAGTTTTTGGTTTTTTAAATCCTTGCAGCGCTAACTTTTTTGCAAAGTAATCAAACACACCCTATTCTAAATAGGCTAAAAAAATAATAAAAATATTTTATCTCTTCTAAATAATATATAAATATATATATATAATGTATGTGTGCATGAGAAGTTCTTATGGTTATAGATGCATACAAAATGACTATTATTTGATATTATTTTTCCACACTATCAAGCACATAAATTACATGCATTAAGATGTGCATTTAAAAATAATAATTCCAACTCACTTCATCTAGTTATTTACTCACGATAATACAGAATACATTAGTATCCTTCTTTCTATCTACCATGCATAATGTGACTAGTATCACATGCGCGCACTCGTATAATAAGTTGCAAATCATTGCCAAATAAATAAAAACTAAAATAAGTAATATCAACTTAATTTCATAGTAGTTTTTTATAAAATATTTTGATAAATATATTTGCATAGAATTTATTAGGGGTCGAACAATAATTGTCTCCAATTGATAACACAATAAAAATGCAAGGGTGGCCAACCATATGTAAACATTGCCTCTTGTGGGGAATCAGCATCATATATTAGTGATACCTCCTGTAGTAGATCTACTCTGTAAAATTTGAACTAGTGTTTCCTTCTATGATCTCTACAGTGTAAAGTTTCATAGATTTTACATGAAATACTACCTCTTGTAATGAACTATGCTCGTGGGCTAATTAATGCGATTATGAGTGGTAAGCATAAATTAGCTTATCATATGTCAAAGTTAGAATTGATTTTTGAGTCTATTAGGATTCTTTCATAAAATGATTTCTATAATCGACTAACTACTAGTTGCAATATATATCTCGGTTGCTACCCAGATATCCCTAGTAGTGGAAGCTTTGCATTTTGATCTTTTGTCTATAGTTATATACTCTTTTACTATAGCTTTATAGACATCCATTCTAAAATTGATTTTTGAGTAGCTTGTGGATACTAGCCTATTGGGTCAGTGTTTCTTCTAATGTATCCTTTTTGCTCAGTTTTGGAACTAATTTACTATTATTACAGTCCATACTTGCTTTTCGTCATAGACATAATGGCAAGTATTTCAAATGCTTTCAATGACAAAGCTACTGGAAGACACAAATTTGGCACGTATTGGTGCAAAATAGAACCCGATTTCTTATTCTAGTAGGGGTCTACTCATGGTCAAGGATTACTTAAGGAGCTAAAAATTTAGTACTAACCTCGAGGAGAATTATCAACTACAGAAGCAACTAGAGGTGTACCTTTGTATGGTTTTGACAAATTAATGTGAAAAGAATTGTGAATTTACGAGTAAATTTTGAATCTAAATTGAACTTTGGATGCCTCTTAATTTTTTGTAGTCTTCTCTTTTCAATAGAATCATAATGCAACTATCTTCATTATACTACTTCTATAAGTGGACTATAGTAAATAATCCCAACATAAAAGGTCAATCATTCAAACAAATACAAACCATGTACTCTTGTATAAATTGCTCGATGTTAGATTATCAAATTTTAGTAAAAAATACTCATATTCACAAACATGCACAATTCTTCAAAACATTGGTTAAAGTAGGCAAATAAAACCAGAAATACACATTGAGAGTGTAATGACCACTTAGTCTTACAATCACAATGCTCAATACAAGTTTGTAGTCATTGTTATGAAATTAAGACTTATTAGATGCAAAAATGAGTTTTGCTCATAAAGGTCAATCAAAAAAACTTTTGAAGGTTCCTTTTCTTAGGCTAATGGATTCTAGCAATACCTCAAAGTTGAATTTGAATTTGGAATGCAACATCTAGAGTTCCATGTGTTTTCATGTGTTTGTTCGTGTTTGGGATTGCTCTATATTGATATTTTGGAATGTTATTGCAAATGCTAAGTTTTTCAATGGGATTCTCTCAGAGAGAGAACTAGAGAGAGACGAACAGGAGAGAGAGGAGTGGATAAGAGAGAGAAAGATAGGAAAGAGGAAGATGCCATAGAAGCTGTGAGAGCAAGATGGGAGAGAAGGACACTAATTGTATTAATGTGTCAAGAAGATATGAAAATTTACATGTTCTCTCCTTTTATACCAATGTTAGTGTAACATGGCATAACATCAATATTATTTTTACACTAAATCCTTATCCTTAGCTTCTTACAATCCATCCCTTCCCAAATGTTTTTGCCCTCAAAAACAAACTTGAAAGACCAACGCATGGACTAAAATTGAAGATCAAGAGTAGGCCTCAGTTATATACATGATTTGGAATACTTCAAAAGTATATGGAGCTGTAAAATATTCAACAGATAATCTCAAAATGAAGTAGATAGCTTGCTCTGTAAACAGACCCTGCTGGACTAAATCTGCCATAACTTCTAGTAGAAGTGTCAAAATGAGGCGTTGTCGTACTGTTGCACATCTCAGCTGTGGAATACACCAAAAAGTTGTGTGTGTGACATTTTTTACTTTGCACATACTTAGTTGTTGTGTTTTCTTTTTGTTCTGCGTGGGAAATATAGTGGAGAGAGGTTTGGAGTAAGAGGAACTTATCTGTAATGCTTTAGTTGACATGTATGTGGAACGGGGGTTGGTTTCACATGCACAAGAAGTGTTCATTAAGATGTTAGCTCAAGATGTCGTATCCTGGACGACACTGATTGTAGGATCTGCTGAACATTGACCTTTCCATGAAGCATTAGAATGTTTCAGACGAATGAAACTTGATGGTATTTATCCGAATGCTTTCACGTTTGCCTCTATGCTGAAGGCATGTGGTAACATGGGAGCCATTGACAAAGGTGAAAATTTACTTTTGGACATGGCAAAGAGTGGATTGGAAATAGATACATCTATTGGAAGCAGCAAAATTGAGATGTATGCCAAGTTTGAGATGATGTCAAAGGCTCAGGAGGTTTTTGATAAGTCGCCAGCTCGTGACCTTGTGTTGTGGACTTCGCTAATTGCAGGCTATGCTGAACATGGACCAATTGTCAAGGCACCTGCTTCTTATCATCACATGCAATTAAAGGATGTATGTCCAGATGATGCCATTATTGTTTGTGCCTTGAAAGCTTCTATGTGCATGAAAGATTTGAGTAAGGGCCAAGTCATTCACATGGAGATTGGTTTAAAAGGATTTGAACAAGATCTTCCTATGGCTAATACACTTGTTGGACTATATGCATAATGTGGTTTATCTTCGATACCAAGACCTCCAGAGGCACTGTTTGGTCCCAAATTGACATGTGATTCAGTCAAATTTGGAACATTCAAGGCAGACCTTGAATTAATAGCTCGACCAAGATTTCCATTGATAGCTCCACTAATCACACGGCAAACGGAGCTCGTAATCGGAGGACTTACACCTCCAATTATAGAGGGATAAAACCAGTTCCAGGAGGACCCAGTTATTTACAGATCCAAGGGAATGGAGATGGGGGAGGAGGAAAAACAAAGATTATTGGGGAGAAATCAGCTTGCTGAAAAAAAACTTCCTGACTGTTGGTAGACAGAGCCTGTTGGCGCACCTTCCAATCCAGAATTCCTAGATGGCAGAGAAGAAGGCATTCGCGGGGTGTGCTTAACTTTGAAGGTAGGATATAAACCATCAACCAGAAAAACGGGGAGAGACGACATCAAAGGTAAAAAAAGAAAAAGCTCTGAAGAGGCAGAAACCGAGGACAAGAGGAGACGAGGAAGGAGCCAAAGTCGAAGGCGACTTGCAGTCACAAAAGGATAGTAAAAGACGAAGCGATAACGACGAGAGAGGACAATGTGCTCAAGGAAAGATTGAGGCCACAGTGAAGCTGAAGGATGAGAATTCAAAGAGAACAAATCAATGCAGCAGAAGAAGAACAAGTGCTAAAGAAGATGAAGATAAAGGGTGAGGACGCTGCGCTGAAGACAATGCGGTGAAATCACTGTGTTGAAGACGATTGAAATCCAAAGTATACTGCTGAAAATCTAAAAATTACTGGCCACTATAAAAACAAAGACTTTGATGACATTGCATTATACCCAATCGACTTCATCGACATCAGCACAGGATAAGTTGTGGCAGAGAAGATTGATAAAAACGTTGTAACCATTGGTCCTGTAAACAAGCTTCATCCTGATTAAATTGCTTGCATCTGTGCTTATCCATATTGTTACAGATTCAGTACAATTACCACGACTTTTCTTAGAGCCTGATTTAGAATAGCACCTTATCATAGGTTTTGATTGTGAAGATGTTGATCTTGTGTGACGTGGTTCTCTTTGTATTATGCAGTTTGCCTTTGAAGATGAAGTTTAGCCTGTTGATGCTTTGAAAGGCGGAAATACATTGATGCAAGCTTACAAGCCTGCATTAGAATCTCCTCATATTATCAATGTTGTGCATGAATGTAAGCAGGATAGTGAGGCTTTGTACTTCTGATATGGGATCAAGCTGAATAATGTTTTCAATACTCAGAGTGCCTATTCTTTAATTGAGGAAGTAGATGGCATTAGTGCAACAGGAACACCCTGGTTATTTACAGATTCAGAGACTAGAAATGGTGCGGAAATAGAGGTAACAAATCCATTCATGTGGTTGCTACCATATGAATGAGCTGTGCATATCTGTGAAAAATTGCACCAGATCTGGTTGGCTGTTACACATTTTTTTTAATCTATGCAAGAGAGCTGCTGTTTATATGACATGAATTTTTTTCAAGATGTTTATTGGAGAGGCTCCCATTCAGATGAAGCTGATTGTATGTCACATATTATCTGAATTTCAGCTTTCAAATTGAATTTGATCTTGCTAGATTGGCCTTCTATCCTGAAATTATTCAAAGTCCTCTATGGTCGTGACTTTGCTTTTGAAATCCTTCGACATCTTTGATGAACTTGACGTGAAAGTGTCGCATAAATTTCAGGATGGGAGATACTTCAGCATCAGTTTCAGCCTCCTCTACGATTCCTGCTTTATCCTCTACTTCAGCTTCATCATTGAGTGCTTCTTCAAGTGCTTCTTCAAGTACTTCAAGTACTTCAAGTCCTCTACAACAGTTGTCTTAGCAAAGGCAACTATATTCATAGCAAGAGAATGCAATCAATGCGACTAAGGCGATTGAAGCAGTTGAGAATGAGAAGAAGCTAGTTGATGGCCGTAATGTTTCAGCTTATTTGAAGACATATGAGATCAAGATGGGATTTTTTGGAGTACCAGCTGGACTTATGAATTTTAAGAAGGCCCTGAAAGAAGAGTATTTCCTTGAGGACTTTGGGATGGCTACACGGTGGTCATTCCGAGAGTGGGTCTACATGCCAAACAAAGGTCTAGCTGCTTCAGAGTTGATACGAGAATTTGAAGAGAGGTATAGTTAGCTTGATGCCATTGAACAAAGAGCATTGGATGTTGAGAAAGTTGAGCTTTTCTTGCAAGCTGCAAATCCTGCTCTTCAAGAAGAATTAGGAGAGCTTCTTGAGGATCACATGAAGCCTATGGGTCTTAAATGCGATTGGCAAGATGCTCAGGATGCAGTCTCGACTTTGACCAAGAGGAGGATATGGAAGACTCGCCTATAGAATGGATCTGTGACACTGACGCTGTGTTAAGCTCCTATGCCTGCTTCTATCCCTGTTATTTCTTCTCTTCCTCAGCCAGTTTCTTGGCCTATTCTAGTGCCTACTGTTTCTATTTTTTTACTCCTCCCGTTCCTCCTGTTCCAAGACCGATGTCGGCTCCTTCTGCTCCAAAACCATCCACTCCGTCGGTTCCTTCCTGTCTTGATGATATAATCAAAGGCATAATGGATTTGACACTGGAGTCAGTTAAAGCAAAATTGGTGGGAAAATTGAAAGAGCAGTTTGCTTCGACTGCGCCTACTATTTCTTCTAGTGCTCCTAGTGCACCTAGGAGAGATCGAAGATATTTTTGGTGTGATAGTACGGACCATCAGCATTGCAGGGATTGCCAATCTTTTCAGGATGCAAGGAGGAAGAATTTGGAATTTTGGGGACAAGATGGTAAGATCTGGTTGACTGAAACAGGAGCTCCACTTGCTACCAATTTTGGGAAAGGCAGAATGAAGAAATCAGTGGATGACATGGCTGCGCATACTTCTTATGTGGCAGCTAGAGGAGATGCTTCTGCATATGGAGTTCAAATTGAGAAAGGATCAGAGAATCAGTCAGCATTATGGACTTATGCTATGAAGACAACAAACAAGGGAAAAGTTTAGCAGATTGTTTTGACTAGTGCAGGTTCTAGCATCAAATCTGAGACAGGTTAGGATTCGCCTGTTGACAGGTATACTATTTATGCCTACTTGGCTAAGTCTCAGGGAGCAGATGTACTTGTTGAGGAGAAGCATAAGAGGGATGAAGAAAATCCAAATGCAGCTAAAAAGACTAGAGGGGGTGAGTTTGTTACTCCACCTACTGCAGGACCGTCTTTGAAGCCACGGCCAGAACGATAGATGGAAGATGTTCAAAAGAAAGAAAAGAGGCAAGAGCCTAGAGAGAGAAAGCAGTCAGGGTTTAGATTGATGTCTGATATTGAGACATCTACGGACATGAAGAAAATCTTTAATGACAAGATACTTGGCAGTGAGGTGACTTTTACTATTTCTGAGGTTTTAGGCATCTCGAAAAGAGAGCTTCAAGATCAGTTGTTGCAAGAGGTCCTGAAGAGGAAAAGATATGCATTGCGTACTACTGATACACAGGGAGTTTTGATTGGGGAGTTGGATGAGGATGAGGATGAGGTTATGGTTGAGAATTCTTCTGTTTTTCCACACATAGAGAAGAGGGTTTAGCCTATGCACTATGCTGAAACTGATGAGCCTGTCTTGATACCGCGTAGTCACTTTTCGCGGAGTCATTGGGCTAGGGCAACTACAGAAACGATGGTAAAAATTGGAGAGAAACAGGTGCCTTATGTTGCTTTGGTGGATCATGGTTCAGAGATTAATCTCATAGTTCGAGGAGTTTATGAAAGTGATAGATGGCCTATGGATGTAGAGCATGGGTGGCGTATGAGAGCCGCCAACAACACTGTAGGTGATTTGTATGTTGCTTGTCCTAGTGTCAGGGTTTCTATTGGAGATGTAGAGGAGGATTTCCATTTTTTTGTGCAGGATTCATGCTCTTATCCCATAATTCTTGGACAGCCATTCATCACAGAGATGCGCATGGAAACAAAAGTAATGGATGATAGATCTCCTTATGCACGGATTCGCAGTAAAGATGGTATGAGAGCAGTTCAGTTTATGACTATGTCTGTGAACCATGTTAGAAATAGGGATACTCTTAGAGATGCACCTTTACCCATTGTGAGGGATTCGGGTTTTCATTAGGTACCGCTGTTTTGCGAGACGATGGTGGTACAGAGCAGAGAAGATTGGAGTTCTCTCCTCCTGGCAGCAATGTTTTCTCCTCCAGTTTTGTTGGAATTTCAGCAAACAGTTCGATGAGTTATCAGAAGACTTCTAAGTTGCCTAGAGCTGCTAGGCAGTACATATGCAAGAAGGAGAAAATTTTGAAAAATGCTGATATTTTAGAGGATGATGAGCATATAGATGGGATGTATAATAGTATGGTTTGTGCAGATACGATGACAGAGATAGAAAATATGCTGAAAACTGATATGTAGAGTTGTCACAGTAATGTATTAGTGCAATCCCTGGACATGTTTCATGAAATTGCAGATTTTGTGTTACAGATAGAGTCAGAGGCTGAGATGACTCAACAAAAAGTGTTGAGTGCTGAAGAAATTCAGCAAACAGAGTTTTCGACTAATTATGATCAGCTTATAGAGACACAGAGAGCTGAAAACTTTCAGCCAACAGAGTTTAATGCTGAAATATTTCAGCATCCAGAGTTTAGGGTTGTTCCTATGCAGTCCATAAAGTAGAGGGATGAGGATATTCAGCCACACAAGAGTGCAGAATTGCTAATTTACAGCAAGATTTGAGTAATGCAGAGGATCATAATGAGGCCAGGGTTGACACGAAATACAAGACTATGGATAAGAAGGTGGATGCTATAGGCAAGATTACGGAATATTGCTCTACCAGTTCAGAGGTACAGAGTTTCATTGGAGTATGTGTGTTTTATATGATTTGGATACCCCATTTTGCACACATAGCAGATTGTTTATATCAGCTATTTTGAAAAGGGTAGAAAGTTTTTTGGGATGAGAGCCACACTAGAGCCATGCAGAAATTGAGAAAGTTTTTACAGATTCTTTGGAAGATGGTGAAAAGATAGTTTGGGTCATACATAGTCAGACGTGTCTTTGACAATGCAACATATGAACTGACAGAATTGGATGGGACAGTGCTTAGAGTACTTATTGTAGGAAAACGAATCAAGATTTTCAAGAAAAGAGATGATGAGGATTATGCATTGGAAGAATTTGCAAGAGAAGAGCAATGAGAAGAAACTCCAATAGAAGAAACAGATGATATGACAGATAATCTTACTGAAAAACCGGAAATACACAATGAAGAGAGTGATCTATTCGTGGATCTTGACGATAATGATCATGGGTAGTTGGCCCATCCGGAGGATGCGCAGGATCAGAGGGGGTGGATGTCATACTGCTGCGCATCTAAGCCGTGGAATCCACCAAAAAGTTGTGTGTGTGACATTTGTTACTTTGTACATACTTAGTTGTTGTGTTTGCATTTTTGTTCTGCGTGTGCAGTATAGTGGAGAGAGGTTTGGAGTAAGAGGAACTTATCTGTAATGCTTTAGTTGACATGTATGTGAAATGGGGGTTGGTTTTAGATGCACAAGAAGTGTTCATTAAGATGTGAGCTCAAGATGTCGTATCCTGGACGACACTCATTGAAGGATATGCTGAACATTGACCTTTCCATGAAGCATTAGAATGTTTCAGATGGATGAAACTTGATGGTATTTATCCGAATTCTTTCATGTTTGCCTCTGTGCTCAAGGCATGTGGTAACCTGGGAGCCATTGACAAAGGTGAAAATTTACTTTTGGACATGGCAAAGAGTGGATTGGAAATAGATACATCTATTGAAAGCAACAAAATTGAGATGTATGCCAAGTTTGAGATGATGTCAAAGGCTCAGGAGGTTTTTGATAAGTCGCCAGCTCGTGACCTTGTGTTGTGGACTTCGCTGATTGCAAGCTATGCTGAACATGGACCAATTATCAAGGCACTTACTTCTTATCATCACATGCAATTAAAGGATGTCTGTCCCGATGTTGCCACTATTGTTTGTGCCTTGAAAGCTTCTATGTGCATGAAAGATTTGAGTAAGGGCCAATTCATTCACATGGAGATTGGTTTAAAAGGATTTGAACAAGATCTTCCTATGGCTAATACACTTGTTGGACTATATGCATAATGTGGTTTACTCTTCGATACCAAGACCTCCAGAGGCACTGTTTGGTCCCAAACTGACATGTGATTCAGTCAAATTTGGAACATTCACGACAAACCCTGAATCAATAGCTCGACCAAGATTTCCATTGATAGCTCCACTAATCACATGGCAAACGGAGCTCATAATCGGAGGACTTACACCTCCAATTATAGAGGGAGAAAACCCGTTCCAGGAGGACCCAATTATTTACAGATCCAGGGGACTAGAGATGGGGGAGGAGGAAAAACAAAGATTATTGGGGTGAAATCGGCCTATTGAAAAAAAACTTCCTGACTGTTGGTAGACAGAGCCTGTTGGCACACCTTCCAATCCAAAATTCCTAGATGGCAGAGAAGAAGGCATTCGCGGGGTGTGCTTAACTTTGAAGGCAGGATATAAACCGTCAACCAGAAAAATGGGGAGAGACGACATCAAAGGTAAAAAAAGAAAAAGCTCTGAAGAGGCAGAAGCCGAGGAGAAGACGAGACGAGGAAGGAGCCAAAGTCAAAGGTGACATGTAGTCACGAAAGGATAGTAAAAGACGAAGCGACAACGACGAGAGAGAACAATGTGCTCAAGGAAAGATTGAGGCCACAGTGAAGCTGAAGGATGAGAAGTCAAAGAGAACAAATCAATGCAGTAGAAGAAGAAAAAGTGCTAAAGAAGATGAAGATAAAGGGTGAGGACGCTGCGCTGAAGACAATGCAGTGAAATCGATGTGTTGAAGACGATTGAAATCCAAAGGATACTGCTGAAAATCTAAAAATTACTAGCCACTATAAAAACAAAGACTTTGATGGCATTGCATTATACCCAATTGACTTCATCGACATCATCACAGGATAACTTGTGGCAGAGAAAATTGACAAAAATGTTGTAACCATTGGTCCTGTAAACAAGCTTCATCCTGATTAAATTGCTTGCATCTATGCTTATCCATATTGTTACAAATTCAGTACAATTACCACGACTTTTCTTAGAGCTTGATCTAGAATAGCACCTTATCATAGGTTTTGATTGTGAAGATGTTGATCTTGCCTGACCTGGTTCTCTTTGTATTATGCAGTTTGCCTTTGAAGATGAAGTTTAGCCTGTTGATGCTTTGAAAGGCGGAAATACATTGATGCAGGCTTACAAGCTTGCATTATAATCTCCTCATATTATCAATGTTGTGCATGAATGTAAGCAGGCTAGTGAGGCTTTGTACTTCTTATATGGGATCAAGCTAAATAATGTTTTCAATACTCAGACTGCCTATTCTTTAATTGAGGAAGTAGATGGCATTAGTGCAACAAGAACACCCTGGTTATTTACAGATTCAGAGACTAGAGATGGTGCAGAAATAGAGGTAACAAATCCATTCATGTGGCTGCTACCATATGAATGAGCTGTGTATATCTGTGAAAATTTACACCAGATCTGGTTGGCTGTTACAGATTTTTTTAAATCTATGCAAGAGAGCTGCTGTTTATATGACATGAATTTTTGTCAAGATGTTTAGTGGAGAGGCTCCCATTCAGATGACGCTGATTGTATGTCATATATTATCTGAATTTCAGCTTTCAAATTGAATTTGATCTTGCTAGATTGGCCTTCTATCCTGAAATTATTCAAAGTCCTCTGTGGTCGCAACTTTTCTTTCGAAATCCTTCGAGAGCGTGCCAAATATCAAAATGTAGCTCTTGAAGAGTACTTTAAGGCCATGTAGATAGCTTAATTCTAAAATTAGGCACAATAAAACCTGTTCCAAAACAACGTGCTGTCCTAATCCTATCTGCACCAAAACCAGCTCCATAATCAATAGGCTTCAACCACCAACGTATCCCTTAAGAAAGGAAACTCATCCAATATAGAATCTGGCCTCCAAGAAACTTCTTGAGGTAGTAAACCTCTCCATTTGATCAAATATTCCATGATAGAACGATATCAAAGCTTTTTCTCACGCTAACCTATAACAGCCTCTGGGATGTACTGAATAAGACCTACTTCATCAATAGGTGGCAGCTCATCAATTATATCTACTGGATCACCATAAAAAGGCTTGAGCTAATTAACATTAAAGACATTGTGAATCTTTGTGGAAGAAGTGAGCTCTCATCTGTATGCCAAGTCTCCAATGCGATTTAGGATCCAGTAGGGGCCATAAAACCTCTGAGCAAGCTTATTACTAGATCCATCTTTTAATGTAGAGTACCTAGACTTGGGCACCTTCAGTAAGACTAGCTCCCCTTCTTAGAACTCTAAAGGCTGTCTCTTTTCATTAGCATACATCTTCATTTGGTCTTGAGCTTTCCTAAGATTCATCTTACATTTCTAAAGAAGGGTTTGCATTCTTTCCAACTCTTCCTTCCCATGAGGGTTGATCCTTTCATTAAAGATGACTATGGGTAAGGGAACCTTCTAGCCATACAAAGCCTCAAAGGGTGAAACTCCAATACTAGCATGGGTAGAGTTGTTGTAAGCAAAAATCAGCTAAGTGTAATCAAGAATCCCATGAAGTTTAGACATCATAGCAGAATTGGCGAAGATAAGTCTCCAACCATTTATTAACTCTTTATATCTATCCATCAGTTTGTGGATGATAGGCCATAGATGGAGCCAATTTAGTGCCCATAGATGTAAATACCGCTTGCCAAAAGTTAGTCATAAACTTTGAGTCTCTATCATGAACAATCACTTGCGGTAATCCATGTAGTCTAGAAATCTGCTCCATAAACTGACTAGCCACTTGAGAGGTAGTAAACTGGATCTTGGTTGGAATAAAATGGGTTGCCCTGGTGAGTCTATCTACCACTGCATATATACTATTCCATCCCTTCTTGGTAGTAGGCAAGCCAGTAATGAAATCCATAGTAATATGAGTCTATTTACCTATAGGAATAGGTAATGGTTGTAACAAACCTCTTGGCTTATGGATGTTGTCCTTATTTTGTTGACAAGGCATACACTTCATGAAAATGTCATTGATATCTTTCCACAGTACTTTCCAATAAAAGCTTTTACTAATCCTGTCATAGGTCTTGAAAACTCCTAGATGTCCAACTAAAGGCGAAGAATATAGTTTCTCCATAAATTTTCGTGTAAAAGAAGAGGTAGAAGGAATGATAATCTTGCCTTTCAACCAAATAAAGTGATTTTTGAACTGATAGTGCGATTTTTCTTCCATAAGACATTGCTATAATTTTCGAAAAATATGGATGAATTCTTCATCCAAAAGATAAGCCGCTTGTAGTTCTTGAATCCAATCATTATGCAATTCAGCCATAGCTGAAACTTTGCAAGCCCACATACGAGAAAAACAATTAGCCAATATATTATCTTTGCCCCTCGTATGAGTCATGTCAAAATCATAATTCTGTAGTGTAGCTACCCACCGATGTTGCTTAGGAGTAAGATTAGACTGCGTAAGGAAATACTTAAGAACCTTGTGGTCACTCTGGACTCTGAATCGATTGCCATACAAGTAATGGTGCCATTTCTTAATTCCATGCAAGATAGCCAACATCTCCTGGTCATAAACATTCATGGACATTTCTTTATCTGTAAGCTTATGGCTCTCAAAGGAAATCACTCCATGCTCCTCTAACAAAACAACCCCAATGCCGTGGCCACTAGTAACACATTGTATGGTAAATTCTTTGGAGAAGTCCGGGCATACTAAGATATGAGTAGAGGTAAGGAGTCCCTTTAACTAGTTGAAGCTACTATCTGCAAGAGTATCCGAAAAGAAAGCCTCCTTCAACTTGTCAGTTAAAGGAGCTGCAATAGCCACATAATGCTTGATGAATTGACGATAAAATGAAGATAGACCAAGGAGTCCTCTAGGAGAGGTAGTAATAGTGGGTGTTGGGCAATCTTTTATACACTACACCTTCTTGTGATCAGCCTTTATCCCTTTTTCACTGACAATATGTCCCAAGTATTGCACTTCAGTTTGCATGAAAGAAAATTTCTTCTCCTTAGCAAACATCATGTGATGTCTCAATACATAAAAAACCCTCCTCATATGTGCTAAGTGATCTTGTAAAGTCTTACTATAGATTAGAATGTCATCAAAGGACACTAAGACAAACTGGAAGAGGAAAGGCTGAAAAATCTTATTCATTAGGCTCTAGAAGGTAGCTGGAGCATTTGTAAGCCCAAATAGCATCACTAAGAAATGATAGAGCCCTCGATCACTCCTGAAAGCAGTCTTGATTTCATCACCCTCTCACATGCAAATCTAATGATACCCTGACCTCAAATCAATTGTAACGTGTCCACTGGAACCCTCTAGGACACGTCTTAGCAGTCCATCGGAAAGGTTGTCTAGAAACTCCACCCGGCACTCCCATGGAATGTTGCGGGTTTTGTCATCTAGGACTTTCCGCGTCTGCCACGTAACGAAAGCGTCCTGGCCGTTTCCCACTTAGGATCGGCTGGAATTGTTGGTCATTTACTAACAGCGACTAGCGTCAGACCTGATCGAACTACTTTACGCAGAACGCCCGGTCTGAAGCGGATTCATGCTGCACTTGGTTCAAGGAGAATGGGAAACGAGAGGGATGCAAGGCTCGACCTCTCTGCCAAAAGGCATAGTCCCATTCCGTTCCCCTAAAACAGCCTGAATCGGGTAATCGGTACTTCCAAGTCATTGTTCTCTTTGCTTGTTTTGGTGATGACGATCATCCTTCTGTTCGTCGAAGACCTTGAGAAAAGTTCCCGGCTAACTGGGACCACCCATCCGTAGGACGGACCCATGGTCCATCCTCCGCACTTTCCTCGGTTTGTTTTAGTTATGTAATTACCTACCACATTAGTTTGACACATACAAACAGCTTCTTTGATTAACCCTGTTATGCACTGGTTCCTTCACGTAATCTTATCACAGGACATAAAGAAAACAATGTCAAACAACTTCTTTGTTATCATTTTATCATTTTATCTTTGAAATACAAGGAGTTCCCGCCCGTAGGCGCTTTCATAATCCGCCCGAAGGCTATCCAGTAATCCTTCCTGTGATTACTATCCCAAGTTTCCGCCCGTAGACTAGTATGCGGGCCTCGAGATCCAATCCCGAGTCACGTTAGTCTCTTGTGCAGGGCCCGGAAGGCGAGGGATTTACGGCCAGAGCCCCCTCTGGCACCCAAGCGTCCTCCTGCTCCAAGCAGAACTCAACGGAGAGACCTCTCACGGCGGGTTCGGTCCACGTTCCCGGCGCGGTTCACAACCCCCTTGGTTAGGGTCAGGCAGGCAGTCGGGGGTAACTGAAGCTGCCTCTCACGCACCAACCTAAAGCTTTAGATATATTTTCATCCTTTAGTTCATTGAGCAAACAATGCAAACAGTCCTTTCTAAACTGTTACAAGCACAATCAATTTCAGTGGTCTTTTAGCTGGCAAACTGTTAAGGAATGACTCCTTCCCTCCGAATGCAATCCGCATTCGTTCCGGAATCAATTGCAACTTGGCAAGATTCCTATCATTCTTGGGTTAGGGTCATACCCTACCCATACTTTAGTGTTTAGTTGTGGTAGGTTCCAGCGACCATGTCGCTTTGGTTTATAGTCTGGTCATTTGCTTCAAGGCAAGTAAACTTTCCTTTTCCTTGGCAAATTATTCCAAAAGTGAGTAACAGGATGATTAGACATCCTCTTGTAAGTTAAATTCTTTCAATAACTTGCCAACCTCATTTTCGAGAGATGACAAAAACTCTCTTGTGGACAAATCTCAAGACTATGCAATGTTGCGGCTTTGTGCACAATTATTGCATCTATTTCACGGAATCCTTCTATCCATTACTAAGCGTTTCTCGATCTCGGAGTTTACCTCCATCGGGTAACAGGGTTTTATTGGGTATCCTCCAAATCATTCCTAATTAGGTTGGCCCGTGGTTCTAGAAATATGCAACTTCATCGGAGTTTCATCATGATCCTTAGGATAAAACCTTAGATCATTTATTGCATGAACAACCAATTGCTTCGACATTTGTGAATGTGTGTAAGATCTTTAGATTCACGGTTCTTGTCTAAAGCTAGGTCGAATCATTATTGCACTAAACCCTAGTTAACACTTAGGATTCCTATCATATTGACTCAATCATGTCTATACGAATCCTTGTGGTTTGGATTACTTAGTCAATTCAACTAGGTTTGTCTTGCGACAAGGATGATCCTTTTAAGGGTAATAACTAAATCTAACGGGATCAATAGTTATAACTCCTCCAATTCGCGTAGACATGCGATTGATTGCCTCTACGTATCGCATGGTTCATGATAACTTTATCTTTCCTTGGTGCACGATAATCTGGCTACTAACTTTGCCTAGGACCTACTAGGTCTTACATCAATAGTGGTACCTACAACCTTGTTGTTTACCCTTTGGCATCTTATGCTTTTACACCTAATTACGGCTTTTTAATGATTGATCCTTTTTCTCATGACGACACGCAATTTATAACATTCTCCTAGCTACGAAGTAGTTACTGAAGCTCATGCAAAACTAGTGTTAATTTTATTCCATCTTACAAGCTATTTTTCAAGTCCATACGTACACTTTAGTACCCTATTAAATTCTTTCCGAATGAATGATACCTTATGGTGCTAACCTTTTCCTATGAAGTCATTATGAGAAGTATGTTACCTAATGTGCAGTATACGCTTATTTCTAGCATGTCTAGGACGAAGATAATGCACTTATAAATTCCATTTCTTTGCCTAGGTTTAGACTCACTACCTTGAAACGGTACCAAAACTACATGCATCTAACCTTCTAATCGTTCAAATTCATGACAATTTCAATCTTACCTATCGTTCAAGAGATGTATTTCTTTCCAATTTTCATATGCTTTGAAATTTAAGCGAAAAATGCAATTTCCTTTTATGGGCTAAGTGCGCCTAATCATTTCCTTATGCGGAATTAACACGGAAGAACCTGGACTTGTGGAGTCGGGGAGATGTCCACTTGTATATTCGGAGATGAGCCTCCCGCGGTCGCCTCTTGGGATCTTTTCGGGGCCATTGTACACGTAGGTTCGGTTTCTGAATTCGCTTTCGTCGCCTACGGATTGTTTTGCCTTGACATGCAACCTTCCGGCCTTTGCCTTTCCTCGCAGGCGGAAGATCCTTTTACGGTAGGTCGCTTGTGGAGAAGGGCCTTAAAAGACTTCGCGGGACCCTTTCCGTTGGTCTAGTGGGATCCTTATAGCCCCTCTTCAATTTCCGGGAAAGGGGTGTTAATGGACCTTCTTCGAAATTGTGGTGGGAGGGGTATTTCGGGACGGTGGTGGAAAAGGCCTTTGGAAATGGGTGGAAAAGTGTCGTGTGTGAAGGGGGGTTAATGAGGCCCCCTTTGGAAACTTCTAAAGAAGCTTCCAAAGAAGCTTCTTCTTCAGAGAACACGTGGGCAGGGGAAACGTCGTGGACAGCGTGGTGGTGGGATGGCGGCCTGGCGACTGTGGCGACAGCAGCGGCGGACTGGGGCGGCAGCAGCGAGTGGCGTTGGCTGGGCGGTAGCGCGACGGACTAGCGGCCTCTTCACGGCGATGACTTCACCTCCTTCACGTCTCCTTCTCACAGCTCCTCCTTTCCACAGTCTTTCCTCTCTCTCCCTAAACACACCCCCTTGATGGGGGGTGTTTTTATAGGCCTTGGGGGTGGGGAAGGGGGTCTCCACCCACGTGGAGAGCTTCCCCATGCAACCCTCACTTTGCCATCCTCCCCCCCCACACTCCCTTTCCTCCAGCCATGCATCGGCTGGGGGAAGGGATAAATATAAAAAAATTGCATTAATTTAATTAAATTGCCCCTCCCAAGAGGGTGTTTTTGCGGTTCTTGCGGTTTTGCCCTCCCGGTCTTGATTTACCAAAACGGAGGACCCTATTTCACGCGGGCGGCTCACACCTTATGCGGTCAATAATTTCAATGCAAGAGATACCCTTTGCACAGGGTTACACGGCGTGCGCAAGGTTAATATTTACGGTACGATCACGCGGAAATATTACATCAATCTTCATAAAGAATCGAGTCCCCTTGAGCTCATCAAGAAAATCATCAATCCTGGGTATTGGATATTGTTCTTCACTGTGATCTTATTAAGATCCCTGTAGTCAATGCACATTCTGAAAGATTCATCTTTTTTTTTTACTAACAGAACTGGAAATGCATAAGGTAAAGAACTTGTTTCAATAAATCCCATCTCAAGAAGTTCCTTGATTTTCTTGGCTACTTTCTCTCGTTCACACTTAGATAATATGTAAGGTGGCTTATTGATTGTCTTTGAGTTGGGCTCCAAATCAATAGGGTGATCTACTGCTCTCTTGGGAGGAAATGAAGTAGGCACCTCAAATAAATCTCTATACTCCTCAAGAAGAGATATCAAGGCTGGATGGTTTGCTACATTATTGGGCTGATTTTGCATCTCTATATTCAAATGCAAAACAAATATTTGTGAATGCCTCTTGTACTCCCTTTTGAGTTGTTGAATGGTAAAAAGTTGAAAATCTAATCTACTAGGAATTCCCTGTAAATGGATGAGCTATCCATTGAAGATAAACTCCATATACAACTATGAGAAATCCATAGTGATCTTGCCTAATGTCACCAATCAATCACAACTGAGTACAATGTGTATAGGCCCCATTTCCAAAGTAATCTGGTTCACTTTTGCTTCAAAATTTTCAGTCCGTTGTAAAGAAACCTGTGGGCATATCTATGTGATGATTTCTTCTTCACCATTGGCCACTTGAACTCTAGTGGGTTGCTATAAGTCTATGGGAATACAATTCAGCTTGTCCATAATGGACTTATTTACAAAACTATGGGTACTGCCACTATCTATCAGAATGAACACAACCTTTTCATGAATGTTACTCTTCATACGGAGTGTATTAGGGCTCTTAGAACCTATCCAAGAATCCATGGAAATAGAACAACTAGTGGCAGCATGTGGCTCATAACAAGTCCCATGTGGATCAAAAGGAAGAGAGTCGGCTGGATCATATAAATACTCCTGCCCAACTTCTTCCTCAAGATCTTCATTTTCAGCATTGAGTGCAATTGCATTAACTTCATCCATCTCATCTTTAAGATATTCAAAGAGTAACATACTGTAAAGCTTGGGTTTGACATTTTTATATACACACTTTGAGGCATGATCAGGTGTACAGTTTTCCCCACACTTGAAACATAAGCCTTTCTCCTTTCTTTCTTTGTAAATATCCAAAGGACTAGACTTAGGATTCATGTTGGCTGAAATGGATTTAGGCTTGATGTCCCCTTGTTTGAAATCAACTCTAGGACTATTTGATGTCTTGAAATTACTTTGAGGTCTAAAACATTGAATAGTGGATAAGTTGGCACCCTTAAGCTCCCATTTGGCACATGATTGCTGCCATAAGTATTACCAATTTTCCCTCGTTTAAAAAAAGTCATTGGCTATCCAAAACCAGGTTTAAATGAAGATTCTCTTCTATATTTCCTTCTATAGTGCTCTGCAAGCTCAATAGCCTTAAAGAGAGAAGTAGGGTTTTGTGCCATGACATCAGCTAATAAAGATGGCTCTAAACCATACATGTACTTGTGGAGCTTAGCCTTATCACTGATATTTACTACGTACATGGTTAGGTTGAGAAATTGGTTAGTGTACTCTCTTACACTTAGGCCTCTTTGTTCCTAACCATACCACCTCTGTACCAATTTCTCTTTTTCAAGAGGAGAGACAAATACTTCAACTATAAGTGCCTTGAAAGCTTCCCAATTCTCTACAAGTATGTTTTCCCTTTTTATATACCTCCACCAAGTATGGGAAAATCCATCCGAATGCAAATAAGAAAAATGAATCTTCATGTCATTAGTTTTGGGGAATATGTCAAAGTAAGATTCCATCTTAGAGGTCCACTCCTCTAAGTCAGATGGTGAAGATGACTGACCATTAAACTTGGCTAAAATGATCTTTTCCTTCAACTCTCTTTCATGGAATGGTTGTTTTCCCAAAATAGACTGATCATGAATACCATGCATTGAATCCCAAAATTGAGATGGAAATCTCCCAATAGGTGGCTGAGAACCACTATGCAATCTTCTTATTGGTAGAGGACCCCTAGGAAGTTAAGTATTCAGCCTAAAAGCTTGAGAGTTGGCTCCATTCAAACTGCCCAAATAGTCATCATGCCTTTGTGAAGTCTCATCTACTTCATATTGGCTATTTGGAATGCCTCTTTGTCCAATAACTCCATGACCATGACCATTTTGGTTAGATGCCTGAAGTGAGATTGAAGCCTCACTGTTTGAATAGGCTTTCTCCTTGGCTTCTTTAGATCCCATTTGCATCTGCATCCATTGGGAGAATTGAGCCATAATTTGAGCATTAGATTTCACCAACTTGTCAATAGAAGCCTTTTTTTGAGTCGTTGAATCTACTAACTTCTCAATGGAAGACTTTGTTTGATCAGTAGAAAAAATCGTTTGCTCCATTCTTGATAGTAGTTCTCTATGCCTTTGTTCATGTATGCACAAGGTATCATTGAGTATAATGATTTTCCCTTGTTGTTGAGGCTCTTCAAGGCTCTCTTCAGGCACATTATCCAACATGGAATCTCTAATTTACTGAGCATAATCATCCTAGATCTTATTTTTACCCTTATGCCTTGCCGTAATAGTGTTGTCCTGCAATACCCCCTGTCAGAAAAATGGCTATAACTTTTGCTAGGAAACTCCGATTTCAAAACTTTTTAGTTAAAATCAAAGCCAGGAATGCCCTCTTCAAGATGAGCTCTATCTCTTGATAACAAATTTAGGACAAAAAATTCTGCAACTCAATCTTTGAGTTTGAACTACTAGGCTTGCACCTTGTTTTGACCTGTAAATGCCTTATTTTGACCCTATAAGGTAAAATAGTAATTCCAAATGGTTACCAAACCCTGTAAAAGGCTACGTAGGACCTGTGGGTACCTTGTAGTACCTGCACTTGTACTTCAGTAATGAAGAGTGTACCTATAACAACCTGTAAATGCCATGTACTGCCCTATAAAATCCTTATTGTACCCTGTTTTGATCCTGAAGATACTTGAGCCTTTAGAAACTCTCAAATCTTCAATTGTCCACTCATTGTACCTATGTGAGGGATAAAACGGCATGACAGGCTCCCTACACGAGCTCCGAATCACCGGGAGGTGGGCAACATTCCCCCCGGGTCGGTTGGTTGCACCCCTTCGGGATCTTTGATAGTGAGGGAGGGTCACCTCTCTTTTGTCCCACTATCTCCCCTGGCATCCACTTGTTTCCTTGTTAGGTATATCAACATGGCAATGGCATTCTATTCTAATCAACCAATATGAAATGCATTGTTGAAATATTCATTCAGTCCTTTTCATGAGATACAATTGAATGAAATCTGGAAAATTTGGATAAGGAAAGGGTCTTACCAATGCAATTCAGTGACTCACTGATTACTTTAGTACTTACCCTTTTACAATATTTTAGTTTGGGCAAAATAATTCAACCAAAACAAGTCAAGGTTATGCATCAAACTTGGCAAATGATATCTATGATGAGATTATGATTGAATCAAAATTGAAATTCAATGGAATAGGCTGAAATTAATGGAAAATAATACTAATATCTGATTTATTGATCAATTCAAAGAATTAATTTATCAATAATCTCTCATCAACAAGTGGAAAAGAATTAGCAAGTGGATTATTGAGAGATTTCAGATATTAAGCGAGAGAAATACCTTGATTAAGCTTGAAGAAGATGACCAATCCCATTGATGGATGAATTCTTCAAAAGCCTCCATAAATCCACCATGAAGTTTGAAATATCCACTAAATCAGTCCATATGAGCTCCAATATGCTCAAATCCATGAAGAATCAATGCCCCGTGATTGCTTGAACACTTGAATACCAAAGATTCAAGCCTCTTGAGGAAAAGCCCCAGAAAAAAACTTCAATATGAGCTCCAATGTCCTCCACGGGCTAAAATCTTTACAATTTGTTGAATAATCCTCACTGAGATGATGCCACAGGCTGAATTGATGAAGAATCCTCAAGAAATTGTTGAAGAATGAGAGATTGGGCTGAAGCTTTCATGGCTGCCAATGGACTATTCATGTAGGGTTTCAAGATAGAGAAAGGATGAAGAATATAGCCCCATTTTGGAGTCTACACATTAGAGAGTTGAAGTAATCAATGCCAAAGACCATTGAGAAGCATCAATGTTGAAGATTGGCTGAAGATTAGTGAGAAACAGGCTAAAAAACAATCAGCACAAATTTCAAGTTGTTGTCATGCACACATGGTTGATCCTCGAGTCAAGAAAATGGTATGCAACCTATAGCATTTGATGCCTAGAAGGCCATTATGCAAGCCATTGTTGAAAGAGAACAAGGATCAGTGAATAAGAAGAAGATATCAGCTGAAGAACTCCATGGAAGCTTGGCCAAAGCTTGGAGAAAGAGAAAAGGAAGACCTCTTTTAAAAAGTAACCACAGTTTAACCCCAAACTAAGCCTAGTTAACTCTCCTTTACCCTAGTTACCTCCAGTTTTGCATGGAATTTGATGACGACCTACCAATTTATCCATCCTCCACCATATCTGACCTTGCAAATCTCCAGATGTAAACTTTTACTAGTTGTAGATGGTCTGTAACACTCCACTAGTCACTGTCATTACCAATTACTTGTCTGATATTGATTTTTGATGGAGAAAATAGGATTGAAAATAGAAGAAAAAATGGATCAAAGACCAATGCTCTGATACTACTTGTCAAAGAGAGAAACAGAGAGAGAGGAATAGGAGAGAGAAGACTACAGAAGAGAGAGAAAGACTGTAGAAAGAGAGAGAAAGAGAGTGATGAGGAGCGAGAAAGACTAGAATTGGAGAGAGAAAGACATGAAAGAGAAAGAAGCCATAGAAGTTGTGAGAAAGATGGGAGAGAAGGATAGTAATTATATCAATGTGTCAAAAAGATATGAAAATTTACATGTTCTCTCATTTTATACCAATGTCAATGTGACACGGCATAACATCAATATTATTTTTACACTAAATCCTTATTCCCAGCTTCTTACAGCTTCTGTAGAGCCATTACATTCTTAGGCTTTATCAACCCATTCTCCTATTATCCCTAGAGGCTTTCATGCTAATAATTGTACACTAATAGTACTCATACTAGAATAGAAAAAACATGCCATGTAAACAGGGGTTATTGTTTGCAAAGTATTGTCTTAGTAGGTTTAATAGGCCACTATAACCAATATATTAGCCTTAATCATTTTTACGGAACTATTGGGAGAATAAAAACAAGGGTGCTAATGAATTGAGGCTCTTTATTTTAAAGGTTTAAAAATGATAAGCTTTAGTGATGGATTAACATGGTTCACCACTATGGTTTTGTAGCAATTGATTAATGAAGTCTATCGATGTGGTTACTTGGGGGGTGGACGTGCAATGTTCCAGGATCTCTAGAGTTGAGAACGAGAGCCAATGTTAGTGGCAATCAAAGCTTTGTAATAAATCTTTAAATCTTACAGTTTAGAGCTTAATGCTATAAGCATGTGATTAAATTAAGAAATGGGTGTGGCAACTATCGGTCTATCATGACACCAAATGATTTCTTTCTCACATCATTGATTATATAAAGATGTGGAAAAATCAAATTCAAATTCCAATTGAAGGTGGTTTTGAACGACAAGCCTCTAGTGCCATCCTTTTTTTGATGCTACAATAGTTAGAGCTTCGTCACATCATCGTTGATGATTTTGAGCAAAGGTGCAATGGTCCAAAATAGGCACACATGTATGATGGAATCGGTGATGATTAAGGAGGGCTCCCCTCACCCCCCCTACTTTAGTAAAAATGGCTACCCTTACAAAAGATAAATCACTGCTCTATGCTAGTCATGTGTTGACTATGAGGGCACAGATGATGGAGGAGAGCGTTGAGATATCATGGATATTTCCAAGGCTACAGTTGATGTTTAAGAACATGCCTCATTAGCCTTGAAGAATTTCAAGGTAGGTCTTTGTAAGACTTAACCTTTAAGCCTTAATGGCTAAGGGTAGGATAAGCGTCACAGGAGAGAGAGAGAGAGAGAGAGAGAGAGAGAGAGAGAGAGAGAGAGTTCTTTGATTTGTACTAGAAAAGCGAAAAATAAGGAGGACATAATTTCTTGATATTGATGAAGGTGATTTGACAAGGCACTTATTTAAATCAAATCACATATTTAACTAGGTTGACACATTTACCCACATGCTTGAAAAAACTATAAAATATTTTCAACCATATCTAAGAAAAATGAAACATCGTCTCTTTTAAATTATGCATTACATGAACAATATTTACAAGTTTGAAGAGCTAACAAAATTTGGTTGGGGAAACTTGTCATACAACTTGAAACATTGTGTTGATGAAGAATACATTGCAAAATATAAATTAATGGAAAACCAAAAATTGGCTTAATTGAAGTCTGAGATCTAGTTGTTTTTATGTCTTTTTTAAAACATGTGTTTGCTTCTCTTTACTTTTCTTTACTACTCTTTACTATTACTTATTGTTGATGGTGACAAAAAGTAAAAAAGCTAGACTTGAATCTTTTGAAAGATTGTAGTTGCCTCTGCTAAATAGAAATGAGGATGGTCAAACAGAAGCAAACGAGTAATAAATTTCAAGTAAAATAATTACTATTTTCATCATGGAAAACAACAACAACTAATCATGCATTATATAGTGATATCTAGCTACTTACTGAAAACTAACCCATAATAATTGATTTAATACTATGACGAATCGAATTCTATATGAAGGGCCTTTACCATACAATAATAAATTATAGTGCACTCATATAATAAGTTGCGAATCATTGACAAATAAATAAAAACTACAATAAATAATATCAACTTATTTTCATAGTAAATTTTGATAAAATATTGTGAGAAATAAAATTTCATAACATTTCCTAGGGGTCAAAAACCACATGCAAATGCTACTTCTAGTGGGGAATCTACATCATATATTAGTGCTACTTCCTACGGTAAATCTACTTTATAAAATTTGAACTAGTGTTACCTTCTACAGCCTCTATACTGTAAAGTTCCATAGATTTTACAAAAAATACTACCTCCTACAATGAATCTATGCTCCTTAACTATTTAATGTGATAATGAGTGGTAAACATCAATTAGATTATCATATGTCAAAGTTAGCATTGAATGGGGTCTATCCTATGGTTGTTTTGCCATGAGCTTGTTGTCCTACTCATTGCAAGAAGTAGAGACTACCTTTGTTAGGACATTCACCAAGATCTTGTTTGTGGACTCAACTTGGCCGTTAACTTGAGGATAATATGGCGAGGACTTCCTGTGGATTATCAAAAAGGTGGATAGTAAGTGAGCAATCCCTTCATTGATGAGGTGTCTGCCTTTATCTTGCATGGTAAAAGCATTGCAACCACTATTGCACACACGTATGCTCACTTTGTACCTTAACGCACATAGACAGAGTGCACATAGACACATTTCACATAGGCGGGGAACAACTTTCTACACAAAATCTTTCTTTATCAAGCTCTACGACTCCCATCCACATGAGTTTTCGCCCTTGAAAGATGACCCTCCTCCAAATTAATAGCCTCCTATTAGCATTAGGTTTTAGAAAGCTAAGATTTTTGTCCTTTCACATTGTATAGCCATATTTTTCCTTTTCATTAAAAAAAAATGTAATACATGACTTAGGCCTTGATACGCATTGGTGCCCATTTATCTTCAATAGTGGAGCATCCACCAAAGATAAACTCCTAGTCAAAATCTACCTCACATTCAATATCCAATGCCTTCTAGGTTAAAATCAATCCCATAGCTATTGGCAAACTCTTAGCCATGTGAATGCAAATTGTTAATATCCACTATGTGCTTATACATGATAAAATAGAATAAAGTGTTTCTTATGCACTATTTGCATACCTATTTGTGCCAACTTCACTTCGCCTAGGGAAAGTTTTCAACTTATTTAGGAAAAATCAAGCTTTCACAAAATGCATGACATATTAAGCCCTCCCCTGAGTCTACAAACATTATATCCAATGATCTACTTGGATCCAATACAAAGACAATTCCAACCTCATCATGTTGATTAGTAATGGATACTTCCTGAGTACCTCCATAGAATATACAACTATATCACCATCATCCCATGTAAAGTACTTTTTTAAGGCCAAAGAAAGTATCATAGAACCGTCTAAATCATATGCATATGAAAAATGAAAGTTGCCCTTTCAATAACTATGCTTCACAAATATCAAGCCTACATAAACTACTTCATCATCTTGCTAACTCTAATACTTGTCTCCAAGCTCCCTCGGCAAGCAATAGAGAATACACAATAAATATGAGAACAAATGAAATTGCTTTAATTTCAAAGAAACTAATATAAAGATAGCTTTTTGGACCCGTGTGCTTCCAGCATGAAGCTTAGATGGCAATTCAGATAGATCAAGGATAGATCATAGGCAAAGAGCTTAAGGCTAGTTGTTGGATGAACTTTGACAAGGTAAAACATGGATTGACAATGGTTTTGGAGGGGTCTTCCTTTTATAGCTCCGAAAGGTAGTCTAGTCAGCTTGTTCAACCATATTATGAACCTTCCCTAGTTCACCAAGGAATATTTTAGGAAATATTTTCTACAATTTCCATATCTTGCAACTTGACACATTGTGCCTCGAGTTGCTACCAACATAACTACTCTATCTAACCCAAATGCTAGATCCATAAAAGGTCATAGTAATAGGCATGTAGCTCATGGAATCATTGACAAAAGGATAAAAGCATAGTTAGGTGGTATTGTTTTTTCACTATTTTAGCAATTTTAATCAAATTTACACTTTTAAAATATTCTTAGGATAGTGTTTGCTTTAAAGTATATGTCTAGAAGTGTCAAAACTGCTTATATTAATTGATATCATTGAAAAGTACTTTAGTTTAATTATAACATTGATTCAATTAGCCTATTTCATGAATAAATTTTCTTACAAAAGTGTTGTCAATGAAAGTGTCTTGGGTACCACCTAACCATGCTTTTACCCGAAACACAAATTGTGGAAACTACATGGAATGTCGAGGATTATGACAAATTCCTTTGCTTATTACTTCAAAGGTATCAACTTATAAATTGCCTATAAACAAGAGTCGTGAAGGGATACCACTACTTTAGTGATGAAGCTAGACTAGTGATAAGTCAAGTTGTCTTGATTGAGCTTATCACTCTTAGACTTCAAATTTCTTGTGTTAGTGTTTCTTTTAGAAAGTCATTGGCAAATTGACAGCACACAATACAAGTCGACTACACAATAATCGATACTTTTCTCTTTTGGCTTCCTATCTTATGTGCATTCTTCGCATTTTTTATGACTTATAAGATCTCAAGCTCTCTCTCTCTCTCTTGCTCTCTCTCCCTGGCTCCCATCTTTTCACACTTCATATGAAAATATGATCTCATCTCTACATGAGGCTAAGTTCTTCTATTCATACCCACAGAAATTTCAAACTCTCACATGGAGTTTTTTCTAATATTCAAATGATTAATATGAGAGGAAATTGGGGGATATATTCCTCCACTCTCTTTCTCCACATCCATCAACTAGTGGCTCAAACAATTCCTTCATAATTAGTAGCATGCTCATGTTGACCCCTTATATGATGGTCCATGACTTTGATATCTATGAGGTAGATTTCATTGATCACCTCACACTATTCTCTTCTTGGTTCTAAGATAAGATACCGCATGAGTTCAAAAGAAAGGGTATTATAGTTAGTAAAGTTTATAGGAATATATTTACAAAAGGGGTTTTTAAATTAAAATTTTTAAAAAACCATAAGTTTAGTAAAGTAAAAGGGATCGTTTAGTAAAGTTTACAGGAATCTATTTACAAAAGGGGGTTTTAAATTAAAATTTGAAAAAATCATAAGCTTAGTAAAGTAAAAGGGATCATTTAAAGGTGTTGTAGCATATAAAGAAATGATATTTCTTAGTATCATTTGAACACACTTTATATAGATGATTTCTTATAGGTGGACCCCTTGGGGTCGATGGATTACTAATCTGCTCTTACTCTTTGTCATACACAAAGATTTAGCACCTCAACAACATGTGGTACATCATGTTTAATCAATGACCTTGTCTCATCCTCTAATATTGTGCATTTATCAAGAAAGAGGCTTATTGCATTGGCAAAAGCTAGTCTAGCATTGATTGCAACCTCGCTATTATAGAAGAAGGCCACCCTATAGACAATCTAAAGCAACATTGATATCTCATTATAAAGATTTCTTATCCTAAAGGAGATTATGAGCTTTTAAAAACCCATGTAGACATCAAGTAACATGGTGAGATTGATCACATCCATCAATTACTTCCACGATTTCCTCTACATTTATCATATTTGGACCATTCCTTTTAATGCTTTGCTTTTTTGGATGTTATCATCTCTTTGATCTACCACATGGATAATTATTCTTGATATACATCTACATTTCTCTCCTTCCAAGCTTCTACCCAATGTCCAACCTATCCTTCATTATCTCTCACTTCCGCAAAACCTCCATTAGAATCCAACCCATTTTTCCCTTGGGCCACTTCTTTGCACTCATCCTTGAGCTCAAAATATGATCCAAAGCATATAGTGAGTGGCAACAAATAATTATCTTTTCAGAGATTCAATCTTCTATAGTTCCAAGCACGTTATTACAGGTGGCTCTTGAGATTTCATTTCCAAGTCTATTTTACAAGTAGGGGAGATATAGATGACTGGATCTTTACATATAAAAATCCTCATCAAGGAGTATGGAAATGTGATAGATATCCTTGAGTAAATATTCAAGTAAGATGATGTTTCTAATATAAGATGATGATTATAAAAAGAGAGTCCATTAGTCAAAGGATTTCCATGAGATGACTTCAATACATGGGCACCCATAAAGTATCACACTAGAGAGACTAGGAGAAAAGGTCCAATCAAATAGAGAGTCATTCTTTTGTATTTATTAGTTACAAAACTCACAAGAACGTCCTATATTGATATGACATGCTAGAATCCATTCATCCCTTTGTAATAAAGTATTACATCAATGATTTGTCTTTGTAGGATAATAAGGATTACAAAATGGAAATGCAATTGCAAGGTTTTTAAGACTACAAAGTGCTTATAGAAGGAGTTTGTTTCATATACAATTTGAATGTGACACCCCTCAACATGGATAGACCAAACTCAAGGTTCAAGAGAAATGGTCAAATTTATAGGTTATTAGTATATGTTACAACATTTCTTAAGAAAAGACCTCATGACAAGCACAATGAATTACTGTAAAAGCAAGATGCTTTAGTTGACATGTTAAGGACTCAAAGGACTCAACTTTAGTTTACTTACATGCAAGATCTACTCAATGAAAATCCCCTCTAATAGTACATTACTTTAAGAGGAGAATCCTCATATCAACACTCTTTCCAACCAAATACAATCCACCTTCTTTGAAAGTGCTCATCAATGGATTATGGTGTTCATGGAGGTCTTTCTCTCAATCAATCAGTTTAGAAATGTTTGTTTCAAACTCCAACTTGTCTACAACTACAATCCATGCCTAACTAATATCTAACTTAAATTGACTCTCAAAGTTGTCATTTTAGGCTGCTAGGATGCGTGAAGATGTAAGCACAATCATTCACATTAGTAGTTGACTAAATTTTCTACAAATAGCCAATATGAAAAATTATTTAATAGTTTTTTTTGGAAACTTAACTCCCATCCTCATGCTACAAGGATTAAGCACTTTTGAAGCCTCAAAAAAGTTGTGGTCTAATGATAAACTTATTGAGACTTAATTCCCATCCTCATGCTACAAGGACTATTGTGTAGTAGTGTCAACATCCTTATGAATTCTTGAAACTGTTTGTCATGAACTACCTTTTACACACTTTCCAACAACTTATTTGAGTTCCTTGGAGTCCTTCATATGTCAACTTTCCAAGAAGGGACCAAATAGTTATCATCATATTGCATGGGGCTTTCATGACATTCAGAGCTATAGCAAGATAGTTACAAGACAAATACCAACACCAAATATTACCAATTTTTTTTATAGATCATAGTGATGCCTATTTGTGTACTTCATAGCTAGTTTTTTTAGGTAACACTAGTGAAAACCATGTGCATCATTTATAAGGGCATTTTTCAAGCTTGCAAAAAAAGCCCAACAATGCAATTAAAAATTGGACTCAATACTCAACAATGGGACATCCGACATAAGTTGGATACTTTCAAGAGCTTATTATGAGTAAGAGTAAGAAATTGATCAATGAAAAGCTCATCATTATCATCATATTATTCTTAATCTTATCCATATGAAGTAACTTTCAATTGTACATTACAAAACATTACAGATGCATTGTGTGAAATATAATGGGCAAATAGGGCCAAATATATCACATTGAGGTCCAAAAGTTAATCCTTCTCCAAAAAGGAATTCCAATAATAAATGTGATTATAAAAAAAGGTTAAATAAGTGTTGTGACCAAGAATTGGTGTTGCTTAAATAGGGCTATGCTCTAGTTCATTTTGTTCTAGTTATGTCCATGATGTAAAGACTGTCTATTCCTTTTAAGACAATAATTTTAATGTTTTCTCAAAATTGAAAATCAATAGCTATACTCATAAAATCTTACAAAATATCTTACAAATTAAAATGGTGTAATAAATAATAAATATTTACGATTTCTTCAACATTAACTACAAAACACTTCGGCACAATCAAATTACCAAACCACATATTTAACTAGGTTGACACATTTACCCACATGCTTGAAAAAACTACAAAATATTTTCAACCATATCTAATCAGAATGAAACATCGTCTCTTTTAAACTATACCTTACATGAATAATAATTACAAGTTTGAAAAGCTAACCTAATTCGGTTGGTAACTTGTTGCACAACTTGAAATCTTGTATTGATGAAGAGTACCTTGCAAAATATAAATTAATGGGAGGCCAAAAATTTGCTTGATCAAAGTTTGAGATCTAGTTGTCTTTATCTTTTGATAGAAAACATGTTTTTTCCTAACACTGAGCTTATATATTTGTAAATATAAAGTAATAACAAAGATGAACACATAAACATGCTATACAAGAACTATGTAGAAGAGTTGCCACATGTCTCTTCATTATTTTATAATGATGGGGGAAGGTGCCATTCCCCCCTCTTTGGAGAACATGATTGAGAAAGCATATGTGATACAAGATTGGATATAATCTATCTCCATGTATGGGTGGAAACCTCCCTCGTGCACGTATTTATAACTATAAGAGAGGGGGGATTTAATCATGGGAAAATACTAGCTACACTGGCCGGTATATAAGGTGTTAGGGACTTGATTTTTCAGCATCAAATTTTAATACAAGTCTCCTTTCATCTTCATCCCCTTCTCCAAGCTCTCATGGCTTCTTTCTCTCTCTTTCTGTCTTTCTCTCTCTTTTTCTATTCTTTCTCTCTCCTCGTCACTCTCTTTCTCTCTCTTCCTGCAGTCTTTCTCTCTCTTCTACACCCTCTCTCTCTCCTCCTTCTCTCTCTCCTGCCTCCTTCATTACAAGTCGTATCAGAGCTCTAGTTCTGATCCATTTAGTTACTGTACATGCTCACTTACCATCATTTTCAGTTTTAAAATCCAAGAAGCTTCAAGTACACAGTGACAGGCACAAAAATGGGGAAGCACTGAAGAGCCATAGGTCAAGGACCAAGAGGACATCAGTCAGGAGCATTAATGGAGTCCTTGGACCAAGATTGGAGGTTGGAACACCACATTTAGCAAGTTGTGGGTCATTCTGGGCCAAATTTGAAGGTAAAACTTTACAAAACAGTGGTCACAAGAAGTAGGGAAGAGTTAGTCTTGGTTACTTTTCATATGCAGTCTTATCTCTCCTCATTCTCAAGCTCCTGCCAAGCTCCCATGGAGGAGAAATACCATGGATCTTCTAAACCTCAGCCCCAGTGATTCTAATAAACCTTTAAAGCTTACCATTTAGAGCTTCATGCTATAAGCATGTGATTAAATTAAGAAATGGGCATAGCAACTCCCACTCTATCATGACACCAAACAATTTCTTTCTCACATAATTGATTATAAAGATGTGGCAGAATGGAATTCCAATGCCAATTGAAGGTGGTTTTGAATCACAAGCCTCTAGTGCCATGGTTTATTTGATGCTATAGCAATTAAAGCTTTGTCACATCATCGTTGGTGAGTTCGAGCAAAGTTTTGGTGGCCCGAAGTAGGCACACATGTATGACGGAAGAGGTGATTATTAAGGAGTCCCCCCCCCCTCCCCCCCAGCCCCGACTTTAGTAAAAATGGCTTCCCTAACAAAAGATAAATCAATGCTCTATGCTAGCCATATGTTGACTAGGAGGGTAGAGATGATCGAAGAGAGCATTGTGACATCATGGATGTTACTAAGACTGCAATTGATGTTTAAGAGTGTGCCTCGTTAGCCTTGAAGAATTTCAAGGTAGGTCTTTGTAAGACTTAACCTTTAAGCCTTAATGGCTAAGGGTAGGATAAGCATCACAAGAGAGAGAGAGAGAGTTCTTTGATTTCTACTAGAAAAGTGAGAAATAAGGAGGATGTAATTTCTTGATATTGATGAAGGTGATTGGACAAGGCACTTAAAGAAAAGAGAGAGAACTTTATATTTTTGAACTAGTGGATATGGAAATTGTCTAACGATAAAGAGATTATGCTTGGTGTTATTGATGATGATGCCTTCCTCAATAGATGCATATGCCATCACTTTGATGTTGACATGTCAACCAATAATCTTGCTCTAATACTCCTTGGTGTTGTTTGACGATGATGCCTTCTTTGGTAGACGTATGCCTTCACTTTGATATTGACATATCCACGAATAACCTTGCTTTGATACAAAAGGGCCTTCACCATGCAACAATAAATTATTAACCACTTTTGATAATATTTTTCCACACTATGAAGTACATAAATTTCACTTATTAAAATGTGCATTTTAAAATAATAATTCTGTCTAACTCCACCTCATTATCTGCTTACTACAATACAAAACACATTAGTATCCTCATGTCTATTTGCTAGGCATAATGCAAATCAAGCAAGAAATAAGAAAAGTCCATAATAAATAACATCAACTTATTTCCATAGTAAAATTTAGGCAAATACTTCCCTAATATTCTAGCCTGTATTAATCAAAATTAGGCTAATTAATACTAATCAAATTAATATACTAGTGCCTATAATTGAATAATCGAATCAATACTATCTAACTAATCAACTACTAATGGAATTAGCTAACTACTAAATTACTAAACAATCAATTTTTTATCAAATTAATACTAATTTAAATAATTAAGCACTTACTATACTTGAGTAATCGACTAATCAAATTAATTCAAACATTAAATGAGTAATCACTCATCATAAGAATTAATTCAACTGCAATTGAACTAACTACAATTAGTTGAACTAACTACTATAATCAATATATCTACTTGAAGTAACTAATTGAACTAATAACCGATAACTAACTAACTATAATCGATAATCTAACTCAATATGAACCTAGCTAAATATAAATTGATAATTAAGGATAATCGATAATGTAACTAACTAACTAAAGTAATACTCGATAACTAACTATAACCATCCTTCGTATGTAATTTTCTAGGAAAAATAGTACAAAGGTAGACTGATGATAAATATTATTACTATTAGGCCGGGAAGAACGCGTGGTTCCTATCAGGCTGCCAAGTGGCATCCCGTTAACTCCTTAGGCCGGTTAACCTATTTGTCCGGCACGCTGAGAGGTTCGTCCGGGGAAGGGCATCACGGCAGGGGAGGTGTCCTTCGCGTAGTATATATTGTCGATGAAAGAAGATAGTTCCTATCGCATCTGCAGCAGGACCTGCAGCTGCTGAAAGACATCTTCAGCAAGCAGTAACAATTGGCCGCGCGTCCTGCACGCAATCAGCATCGCTCATCACACGATTAATATAACAAAGCTAGACTAGACTACTGCTCCGCGGCTGTTATCGCTGTACGCTATGGCCAGCTGTAGATTCAGTTTGCTGATGCTCACAATCTGCGTAGCGACAACATGGGTGGGTTTGGCGGTATGCTCAGATCCAGAGGCCACGACGGACTTCGTGTTGCCAGCTGGCACAAGCCAAACCGACATAGATGGAAGCTTCTTCACGTTCAAGGGCTTCCGAGGTGGTGCCAACGCGTCGGCGGGCATGTTTAAGCCGGTGAAGGCCTTCCAGGACCAGTTCCCGGCAGTGACGGGGCTGGGCATCTCCGCCGCCTTCCTGGAGTTCCCGGCGGGCTCCCTGAACCCGCCGCATACGCACCCACGCGCCACGGAGCTCCTGTTCGTGCTAGACGGCACCCTGCTGGTGGGCCTGGTGGACACCTCCAACAAGATGTACAACATGACTTTGCAGAAGGGCGACCTGTTCGTGTTCCCCAAGGGCCTCGTCCACTTCCAGATGAACCCTGCCAGCTACGGCCCCTCCGCCCATGCCCTGGCTTCCTTCAGTTCTGCTAACCCTGGCACCAACTCCCTCCCCGGCATCCTCTTCGGCTCCGGCATTCCCTCCTCCATTCTCGCGCAGGCCTTCCAGGTCTCCTACTCCACCGTCTCCATGCTCCAGAGCCCCTTCCACAAATGACTGACCGATTGGTATGTGCAGTTACCGAATTGATTGCTCGGCCCACCGTGCTGAATACTGGTACTGATACTTAAATAGATCTTGATTTGATACGGAATAATTCACACCCAGATCGATAATTTGTTTCTCCTGGGCGGGTGGTGCAGTTCCGACTGATCATACTCAACAACGAGACATTGTTCTGTCCGGCACACGATGCTATTGTTTTATTGATGCTATTGTTTCTTTGTAAATTTAGTAAGAAATGAGAAAGCTTCCTGAGTACGTCTTGGGTACGGACTATCTGCTTTACACGATCATCAACATCAGTGCGTACAACTTACTTACACTTTCTAGAATTTTGTTCAGTTCAGTCTAATAGATAGTGCTTACAATGGGCAAGCTGTCGAGCAATGAAATGGCCGCGGTCGAGTCTCGACGTGTTATATGTTTGGAGAGAGAGAGAGAGAGAGAGAGAGAGAGAGTGTGTGTGTTAACGAACCTCGTACAAACAACACTTGACAAACAGGCTGATAATTGACAACATAGTGCAACCCAAATGATACGTTAGTACGGGAAAAAAAGATTTGTGAGACAGCTAGAAGAGCAAGATGACCTCGTTTCACAAATTGTTTGACATAAGAATATCGAATGTCAATGTGGTTGGTGGGTGTTGGAAGAGAGCCGAAGACATGCGCGAAAGGAAATACGTGAAGAGCCTCTGAGAGTGAGGCTGATGGCAAGCATAGAGCTTCAGAACTTAGCTAGCACTTTACAAAACACCTTGAAAGAGCTATCACATCTCTTTAGGCTCCTAAGCACCACCAAAATTTCAGCATTAAAACTTAGACCACCTATCTTTGGGAACAAGTGGACGCTGAAGTCGTCCAAATAACATGTCATTCCTCAACTTCCAAATTTCTTGCATAGAGACAGCTCTAAACACATTGGATAGACCCAAAGTCTGTACATCAAACTTACCCATGTCCCCAAATAAAACAAGCTTGCGATCCATAGTCTCATTAAAACCTACTTTCCTCACCCACTATTGGAGTTGCTTCTGCAGAGCCTTCACCTCTTTGCATTCCCAAAACAAATGTCTCACTATTTCTATTTTTTAAAGACTAGAATGGTCCCAAATCTTTTCCCAAAGGTACACACCTTTCTTCATTATGTTTTTGGCTAGCCTAAATTGCTTCAACCCAAATATATCTCAAGGATTGAAAGCATGCTTTAAGAACGAGATGGCTTGCTTTAAAGATGAGTCTCCTCTTTTCTCCTATGAGCCTCTTCGTGAGGCATCTCCTAATATTGATTGCCATGCTTGGGACAAATTTTTAGCTACTTGAGAATGGGGAATGCTTATCTTTCTCCTAGTGAGAAGAGTATTATACCAAACATAGCTAGGGAGCCCAAGATTCATTTTGTCAAACTCCTCTAGCCACACATTACGAGTGAATGTCTAGGATTGAGAAGTATCAAACGTTTTAAGCATACCAAATATAAGTGAAATAGCTTTAGTGCTAAGTTTAGGGACCCCTACTCCACCTTCCTATTCATTGCTAGTAACGTGATCCCAAGTAATAGACCTCCGTCCTTTTTGTCCCTCTTCCTTATTCTAGAGAAAGCTAGCAAACAACCTCTCAAGCTAACACCCTGTTTGTTGACTAAAGTTTAGTATCATTGCAAGAAAGGTGGTAGAAGAAGCCATCATGACCTTTATAACCACTATTTTAACAAGAAAGGAGTAGGGCTTTCCTCTATAAGCATCAACCTTGCTCTTAACCTCTGAGATCATCCAGTTTGTGCTTTGCTTCTTCATAGCGATACCAACCCCCAAAGGGTAGCCTAAGTACCTAAATGGTTGTCCCTACTTGATTATCTTAAAGCCAAGATCTAATATCCACTTCGGAGGCTCATCAAAGCTCAAGGGCACTAATTCTATTTTGGTAGTGTTGATAATATACTTGGATAGTTCACAAAAATTTTCATATAGATTTAGGAATTCCCTCATAAACTGATCTTTTGTTTTCACTAGATTAGAATTGCCATTTGCAAAGAATTAAGTGATAAAATGATCCCTCCTATGGATAGGGAGGCCTTTGATAAGCCCTTGTCTAATCTTCAAATTCAAATTCCTTAAGTCAAGATCAGTGATAATTGCAAATAATAGGGGGCCAAGGGAAACCCCTTCTTGCTGATAGATGTCCTTATCCTCACAAAGTGATTTGAGCAAACCCCATTCACCTGCAGAACAATAGAAGCATTTGAAAATATGCGTCTCACCATCTTTATGAATCCTAGACCAAATCCCATAGATTCCATTACCTCCACAATGAATTATCATTTGATCCTATCATATGTTTTATCAAAGTCCTTTTTTGTCAAGAGGAGAACTCTGAGTTGGATGATAGTGCAAAATTGATGGATAACATCAAGTTTAATGCATCATCATGAATCTTGTGACCCTATGCAAAATTATGTTGTTGAGCATGCAACACTATGCTCTTGATCATGCAACACTCTAGAAAGATTGAACTTGATCCTCTTAGCGAGAGCCTTGGCATAAATCTTATAAGCCACATTGAACACTATGCTCTTGATCATGCAACACTCTAGAAAGATTGAACTTGATCCTCTTAGCAAGAGCCTTGGCATAAATCTCATAAGCCACATTGAACATAGTCAAGGATCTTGAGTTATCCAACGTGACCATGTAAGTAACTTAGAAACGAGCTTTACAAGTCCCTATTTGAGCTCTAAAGCACGAATTCACCAACCCTTCTAATATATTGGAAAAATTGTACATGCCATTTGCATATTCATTCCACAGAGCTTGAAAAATTTTAGGTTGTATTCCAAAAATATCGAGTGACTTGGCTTTAGCCATTTTATTTATCTTAAACTTCAACTTCTCCACTCAAAATGGACTACTCATAAGAGTAGATTCAGCAATGTTGATTAAATCACTTCCCTTCAAAAACTCTCTTATCTTTCTTTGATCATTCTTAGGCCACTAATGCTTTACATCAACAATCACAAGACTATATCTCGTGAATGATCATGCAATGTCCATGTCATTTCTCAGCCTTTGTCTTTTACCATCATCAATCCTAGTGGATCTCTCTTTATATTTATTGACTGTCAAAGCCTTAAGAAATGCACTAGTTTGTGCATCCCCAACAATATATGAGGACTCTCAGCTAAAGCTTGGTAGCCTGCAAGCGGTAGTGGAGGAGGCCTTCCAAGAATGCTTCAACAAATTTAAATAGAGATTGTAGTATGGTGTGTCTTAAGGGGCCACTTTGAGTGCTTGTAGGATTTCATCTTTAAATGTTTTTGAAGCATTAAAAATACTCCTTCTTTCTTGTGCTTGAGAGTGGTCAAAGACTTTTGCTACATCAACAATAGCATTCATGCAGTCAAGCCCACACCTAATTGGGTGAAATAATGCCTTGTTGCAACTTGAGCATGCCTCCTTCATATATTGAACATAAGCTTTCTTTCCTAAAAAAGGAGAAATTAAATCTGAACAAAGGAGACCCAGTCCCAACAGCCAAAACAACATTAGGCTTGAAAGACCAAAGCACATGAACATGGCTAGAGATGGATACTAAGAAAGATGAGTGATTTTAGCATTAGGGAAAATCCATCAAGCTTCCTTTTTTAGATATATCCTCTCTAGAAGAGATGCTCTCTCATAATGCTCATTATGCCAAGTGAAGTTAGAGGAATTTCTAGCATTAAATACCACTACAAAGTCTAGCAACTCCTGGGATTGTTCAAAGTCATGCCAATTGTATCTCTCCCTGCATAACATCAAGGGTAGAACCATGTGATTTGTTAGAATTGCACAAAGTCATGTTCCAATCACCCATAAATATTGCATTATCTTTAGCATAAGTTTTTGCATTTCAACTCAAAGACTTGCTCTACCTACAGGTGCACTTGGACCGTAAACTAAATCAATGAAGCATTTCTCAATGCGAATCTCAATAGTGACAACAGCAAGACTGCCATCACCTTTGCAAAAAATAAAGAAGGGCTCAAAGTTTCTTTAACCACCACCATGGTTCCTATCTTGCCTTGCCTACAATAATCACTGAATGAGATATGTCATTTGCACTTGATGTATCTATCCTCTTTTGCTCCAAGTTTTACCTCTTAAAGTGCAAGTGCATCACACTTTATGTTTCTTAGCAATGAGGTGCATGCTTTCTTTTTAACCAATGCAACCAATCTACACACATTCTTGGTGATCAATGTCAATTACAACATCCCCCAATTAGTTATGATTAGGAGCATCCACCCCGTCTTCACTAGCATTGTGCAAGTCAACATAAATGCTCTTATCAAGAAGTGGTTCACTACAAGATATAGACCTTATAGCGACGTTTAAAGCGACGAAAATACAAACAACAAAATTTTCCCCCGTCGTCGCAAAAAGCATCGTTATTGACGACGCCATAGAATCGTCGCTATATGCGTCGCTATATGCGACGCATATAGCGATGATTGCAGAGAATTTGCGACGCTCATAGCGACGCCAATAGCGACACATGCAGTAAATTTGCGACGCAAATAGCGACGGTAACAGAGAAAAAAAAAATTGTGGCAGGGCAGCTTGTAGCACTGTGTGCTGTATGAGAGCCATACAAAATAGTTTTTGCACTGTTGCATACAAAGCATTTGCAAACAAAAAGAATGTATACTGAAATCATAAAACTGATACATGAAATAAATACATGATCGCATAAAATGCGATTGGTACAATCATGAAACGATATCACTAATACATAAAAAATGTCTACATAGATCGGGCGATTAAAAACTAAAGGTGTGTGAGCTCTAAGGATCCAAGGGCGAGCTACAAATCCTCGTCCCCCGAAAGCTCGTCTCGCTGCAAAGGAGCATCAAACAGATTCTGCAGAAAAAGAAACAACATATCAATCCACCATACAATAATGCATTCAAATATCTCATGGTAACTACGGACAAGAAAGATGAGTGACTTACAGGGCCGCCGCGTCTATACAATCGGTCGATCAATGCCCTGAAATCGTGCCTCTCTGCATATCGAGTCTCAAGGCCTTGCGGATCGCGATTTGTAACAGAGTGCTGCAAAGAAAACAAAATGCTAACTGTTAGAAACATAATTTTCAGTACAAAGAATATCTCAAAAAAACAAATAAGCAAAACAAAAGAGAAACTTACAAAGTCCTCCAAATATGTCCTGTGGCCGCCACTCCCAAGATGATGCACCGATCCGGCCTCGATTCGTGCCCTCGCCGCCTCCCGCTGCTAACTCCAACATCCTGGCGAATTTGTAGCCTCCTCCCTCAGTCAGCGCCAGTCGTCTGCATCTAACCACTCAGGCTTTGGAGCCCCACTCTTGATTGCCTTGCATGCGTCGGATCGTCTATGTGACATGTATGCACGCATGCAATCCATCATCCAGCCCGTAGAGAATCTATTCACTACGGCTGGCACCGGGAACTCCTCCTGCAAGGATGCTACTATGTAGTCCTTGCTCCCCTCCGGTATGTTCCTCCAATGATCTAGGATGTTGTGCCGAAAAACTTGTTGGCACAACTCCCTCATGTGAGCCATCACCCTCCTCCCCTCATCATTCATGATGATGGCTCCTGACCTGCTATCCACTAGGTATCCATAACCCCTAGGAGTCTGCCTAAGATGGGCCCTCTCCCATCTCCGTCCATGCTCCTAGGCATATCCAGGAGACCCCTGTACATCCGGTGTACCGACGGGGGTACCCTCTCCCGGAGTGCCACTCGAAGGGGTGCCACCAAAAGGAGTGCCACCAAAAGGCGTGCCATCTGCCGACGGCTACGCAAAAGCCGGAGTAACTGGAGTGGACATCCCCACAGGTGTGACAAATCCTGGAGGTGACCGAGCTCCAGCTGAACGACAAGACGGAGACACCGCGTCCGTGTCTTCACAGCAGCACCCCCCTGATCCTCCTGTAGTCGCAGTCCCTCCCTCTGGCCCAAGTCGCGAGCGTCCAGATCGTCTGCTCAAAGCTGAAGCATCTAATCGCGCTGAAGCTGATCTAGTAGAGTGCCCTGACGAAGAACGAGACAGCTCCTGATCTGCTATCTCTCTGAATCTCGCGAGCTGATCTGGAGACATACGTGCCATCATCTCCTGAAACTCCTCATCGCTCATCCCTCGACTCATCCTGAAAATGTCGATACCTGCACAGATAAAAAATGATGTTAGAATAATCAATTTAAACTATACAAAGCACATTAATATAAATCATTTTTGAAAAATCCCTCTTAAAATGCATATCTTATCTACCTTTATGGAAGATCTAAACAACGAATTGAGTAATACAATTCTCCAAGAATGAAGTATTCTATGGTCCCATGTTAATCTCCTGACACAACTCTGCATACACTAGAAGGTCGATAGACATGTCACCACAAAAGAACGAGTTTGCCTCGTTCTCAAAAAATTCTATGACTTCTGTATTTTCATCATTGTTAGCCGATGCGGGCTCCAAGCTTGCGGTGGTCTCCAGCCCTTGTAATATCGATCCCTCTATTTGCATATTTTCTTTATCTATGCCTGGAACATCGCTTTGATCATATACTCTTGTACCTCGAGGAGTTGAAGGTATAACATACCACCATCGAGGTTGTCGGGGGTTTGGATAGAAGATTACATGTTCACAAAAACTTACAAAGCGAGTTCAAACCATTGTGACATAAACCATGTCTTTTTACAATTAGCAAGCAAATGACTATTTGTACCTATTCACAATGGGCCGGCAACACAAAGGTGTCGCGCAAATCCATCCATTTTTTTTCGAAATCTATTTCGAGAAATCCAGATGGACCTCGTCGAACTGTTGCTCTAGCTCCTCCAAGTAAATTTAGAATCTATTAGATGTAGCAAGCAAATTTAGATACGACATATTCTAAACTATATATTACCTTTGAACTACATCCCCTCGAGAACTCCCACTCCTCCATTAAAACCTCTGTCCCTTCGCTGGATGCTGCGGTCAAGGCTCCATGCAACCATTGTGTTGACATAAATCGTGGAATCTCCTCCATGCCTTCGGGATATCGAATCGGTCGGTGACGCGTACTGCATCGGAATTCAGCTCGCGCTTCCTCTCGATCTTGCCTTGCTATCTGGTACTTGGCGAGCCACGTCTCCATGGAGGCATGGTGCAACATACAAAAACCATTCACCTTCTCTTCCATTGAGGCATCCATTCGTTTTTCTACCCCATTTCCAACCACCACATCTCCAGTCAGCCTATCATCATCCTTCAGCGTCCATAGCATTTCATTGTCTGGTTCCACCGTTGGTAGCCATTGTGAGATATGCACTAACGCCTCTGACACCAACCAACCTTCCGCCATGCTACCTTCCGGACGAGCTCGTTGTTGCATAAAGCCTTTCAGGGTTTTCATGAAGCGCTCCAGGAAGAACATCCATCGCGTATGGACAGGTCCAACAATCTCCACTTCGTCCACAAGATGCACAAGAAGGTGAACTTGTATCGTGAGCATGCTAGTGGGCAGGTATTTCTCAAAGAGACAGAGCGTCTCAACTGCTCCCCGCCTTGCGGATTCAATAGAGGATGTCTTAATCTCTTTCTGTGAGATCCATTGCACCAAAGTCGACAACTTGTGAATGGCCCCGCGAATTTCTGGAGTTAGGCATCCTGCGATCGCAATCGGTAGGACAAACTGCCACAAATGAGAAAGCATTAACAATAATGGTCACTTTTCAAATTTAAAAATGTCCACGCTAATTAAAATCCATTCTGTTCACAAACCTGACATATCTTATGCCAATCATGGGATTTTAGCCCAGATATTTTTTCATCTTTAGAAAATGTGGACCTGAGAGAACGCATCATACCCGTCGGAGTGCGGATAGACTTGATTACTTGCTTCACAATGTGCTCTTCTTTGGTAGACAAAACCCAGGGAGCGTGAGGAAGCTGCACTCCCTCTTCAGCACTCGACTGCGGCCAAAGCTCCTCCATCTTACCTACCTCCTTTAAATCCATTCGTGACCCTATAGTGTCTCTCTTTCCTGTGATGTGGTCCCATAGCAAGCTGCCCACATTTTTGAAAATATGCATGGGATCCAAGAAGTGGTTGACCTGTAAGTGGGTCCAATATGGCAACTCGTAGAAAACTGAGAACCGTCGCATTCCATTTGGATGTGATTCCGGGTTTACCATTTTCAGCTCGTACCAGCTTGCAGCATTCATACATGCTGGAGGTCGTCCAAGAAAACCTTCCCTGAGTTCATGATCCTTCGGCAAGAAAGCGGCGTGTCCTTGATATACCATCTTCTTCATGGTTCGTGACCTTCGGGAGTCTAACTGTGGCCCACACAATGGACATGCATGATAACATGAGGTAACCAGACCTGCAAGGCGATCCACAACCTAGTGAATACCTAATTGAATGAAATAAAATATAGATATTACCAGCGAGAACAAAGGTCTGCTCACCTGAGCACTCTCCCAATCCCGGAAAGTCATGCATCGTCCACATGAGAATGGCTCGAATGTTGGCTGACCGCCGACCATTGCGCCTGCTCATATCTTGCATCGTGACCCCCTCCTCCCACAAAATCTTAAGCTCATCGACTAATGGACGAAGATACACGTCCATATTTTTTACTTTGTAGCGGCCCGGGATGAGCAAGCTAAGGATGAGATGTCCTTTCTTCGTAGAAAGCCAGGGAGGGATGTTGTAGTTGACAAGCACTATAGGCCACACATTGTAAGAAGTCAAGCGCAGACCGAATGGGTTCACATCATCCATGGCAGGACCAAGCCGAAGATTCCTTGGCTCTCGCGCAAAGCCTGGGAAGGTAGAGTCAATGTGGCTCCATGCGCGCGAATCTGCTGATATTCGTTGAACTCCATCCGTGGACCTATTCTGCACATGCCACGTTGTCAAGCTTGCCATGGCAGATGTGCGAAACATGTGGTTTATGCGGGGGATGAGCGAAAAGTGTCTGAGAACTTTTTGAGGGATGGTTTGCCCTTGCAAGTCCTGTCGATACCTGTGAGCACCACACTTTGGACATGTCTCCATAGTCTGGTATTCATCTCGAAAAAATATGCAGTCGTTGATACATGCATGGATGTTATTGTAGTCCATGCCAAGCTTCCGTAAAACATCTCATGCATCATCACGAGACTCAGGAATGGTATTTGCAGGTGGCAATATATGATATTTCAATAACCTGAAAAAAATCATAAAACACCTTGACAAAACACAAATGTTTGCAATAATACTGTTTTTAAAAAAAATCAATGAAGCCTGTGTGCAAGGTACCTGAATAACTCAGTCACACTCGTATCGCTCCAACCGTATTTTTCTTGCACACTTAAGAGTGCAAGCAATGTCTTCAATCGAGATACTCAGCACCCATCATATAATGGTATGGATGCTTCCTCTCTAAGCGGGTCATATGTCTCAACATCCATGGGAATCAATGCATCGATCATTGCCTCCATCTCAGGCTCCAAGATTGTAGGCAGGTCGAGAAGGTTGTATGTCTCCTCTGGCATTGACGGTATAGATGGGCCTTGCAAGTGGTCGATTGGCTCCTGCAATCCATCCATCGCACGTCCACAAACTCTTCTAATTGGCCGCAAAGGGTGCACTCCCCCTTGGGTCGAGACATCACCCCCCTGGATAAAAAATTTGCCAACAAGACCCAATCTTATTGTGTATGGTTTTCAATTAGCTTGAGAGTACAATGCATGAAAAATGCTAACTTCAAATTACCGTTTGCTGAAAATCCGCAATCACCTGATCAATGATCTCAGATTGAAACTCGCCAAATCGTCGTACGTGTTCTATAGACAATCGGCGTTTTTGTCTAATTGCCAACTTGCATTGAGAGCAAGGACATGGGACACGCTGATTAAGATACGTCTCGCGGTCTTGAACAATAAGACCTTCTTCGTTTGCCATCTTATCTACATTACAGCAAACGAGGCCTAAATGGATAGCTTTATGGAGATGTACGTCAAGTTGCAAGTGGACCATAAATCTTGCATTGTATATAGTAGTTGAGAGATTTTCTGATGTTATATCTCGGCCTTGTATCATGCTCAACGATTTGTTTGTCCCGGTAGATAATTATTTGTTATATCTCGGCTTTGAGTATAAGTAATCCATTTTAAAATTAATGCGCGCCATCTATGAAATTTTATAACTATAATAATAAAATTTATTTCAATCAATTCTACTCATAGTCATAAGACCTGAGAGAAAATATCCTATACTCAATTTTAAGGGTTTCTTCTTCTGTAACAATACTTTTGGGTTCATTTTGATGAAGTACGTGGCCCATGGCAAAGCACATTGCATACCATTATCAATAAGTCTATTATCTTAAATTTCCTTCCCCTCCCTCTCCCTCTCTTTCTCTCTTTCTCTCACCCTCTCCCTCTCCCTCTCGTTCTCTTTCTCTCCCTCTCTCATTTCCTTCCCCTCCCTCTCCCTCTCCCTCTCCCTCTCTTTCTCTTTTTCTCCCTCTCCCTCTCTATCTCTCTTTCTCTCTCATTTCCTAAACAAGCAAAAAATAAAGTGATTTAAACATCCTCCAAGCAAAAGGGAGAGGGAGAGATACAATGCACTCTCCCTCTCTTTCTCTTTCTATCCCTCTCTCATTTCCTTCCCCTCCCTCTCCCTCTCGCTCTCTTTCTCTCTCATTTCCTCTCCTAAACAAGCAAAAAATAAAGTGATTCAAATATTAAACAAGCAAAAGGGAGAGGGAGAGAGAGAATGCACTCTCCCTCCTTCTCCCTCTCTTTCTCTTTCTCTCCCTCTCTCATTTCCCCCCCCTCCCTCTCCCTCTCCCTCTATTTCTCTTTCTCTTTCTCTTTCTCTTTCTTTCCCTCTCCCTCTCCCTCTCGCTCTTGCTCTCCCTCTCCCTCTCTCTTACTCTCTCGTTTCCTCTCCTAAACAAGCAAAAAAGAAAGTAATTTAAATATTAAACAAGCAAAAGGGAGAGAGAGAGAGAGAATGCACTCTCCCTCTCTTTCTCTCCCTCTCCCTCTCCCTCTCCCTCTCTTTCTCTCCCTCTCTCTCCCTCTCCCTCTCCTTCCCTTTCATTTCCTCTCCTAAACAAACAAAAGAGAATGATTTAAACCTTCAATAAGCAAAAGAAAGAGAGAGGGAGACTCACCAATGAGATATGGCGAGCGTGGGCGGCTTCTCTTTGCAACGAGGGCTCCTCCTCTCCTTTGCGAACAACGACAGTGGCAGCAAGTCTCTTCCTCTTCTTCTCTCACAAAGCCTTCGCTCTCTCCCTCGCTCTTGCTCTCAAAAGGTGAAACAAAAGAAATGAAAACGGTGCTCGGGTTTCGGCCGCGTTTTTTTTCCTGCGGCATCGCTATTGGCGTCCCTATTTGCGTCGCTAATAACGCCAATAGCGATGCAAATAGCGACGCCAATAGTGACGCCGATATCCGCCGTCGCTAATCGGCGTCGCTAATTGCCCAATTCCTTGTAGTGGTTGCTGAGCCAAGTTCTTAAGTGATTCTATCTTATTATTGGGTTTAGCCCCCTTAGACCCTATGGGAAGGATATTTTCTTTATCATGCACCACATGCTTACTAACACTCAAGAGGCAAGTGAAAGACTCTGCAAGATGGGATTTCTGAATCTCAACACTATCAAATTTGGATTCTCCCTTAGCATCAAGTGACCCCTTAGGGTCTCTCAGGACCTCAAGAACATCACAGATAGCTTAGCCTATTCTTTTAGTGGTCATTGTAGCACTATGCATCTTCCCTTATTCCATAGTGAGCAGAGTTTCCTTCTCAACAATATCAGAGTGTCAATGACTTGAGTCTTCTTCTCTTAAGGCGTAGCTTTACTTGGGCACTCTTTTACATGGTGACCAAGACCTCTACAAATAAAGTTTGTATCTAGGAAATAATAAATTTTGACCTTGACCACTAGTTTCAGGTCATTAGGGTTTTCAACCTCCAAACCCATCATGGATTTTCTTTTGCTTGTCCCAAAGTATTGATGCATGCTTCTTGGCCTTGATAGCTCCATTTCTAGATGCAAAAGATGCAACATTAAGTGTTGTTTAGTGAGCGGTAATCAACAAGCCTCTTTCACAACCGGAAAATGAGACATCGAGGAGTGCTAGTTAGGCAATTGACTTTGTTGAAAGATGACTCACAATGAAAATTCTCGAAGTTTCTAGAACACAACACAATTCACACATGAACACAAACCAATAACTATGTCTCTTGTAACCTAAACAAAACTCAAGGTAAAGCATCAACAAGATCAAAACATTTAAACTCGAGTTTGAAATAACAATCACATTCATACATCTTTGAAATTTGTTACAACACCTTCTGCATTCGAGTTTCCACAAAGTTGATTCAACGCAAACAAGTCCCCAAAGATTTGTTTGCGACCCTCCACTCACTTCTTTCAGAAGACACAAAATTGAGTAACAAGGAAAGAGCAAGGGCCCCTCCTTCATCACTCTCATACACTTATATAGGATTTCGTTCAAGCACATTTATTTGTGCTTTAAATGTTATGCTTTCTTATAAAGCTTGTATTTTCAAAGATTTTCAAAGATTTTCAAAAGCTTTTATTTAAGCTTTTCAGATTTGGACATGGCCACCTTTCATCCTCATTTCCTTTCATGTTAATGAATCGACATATCAATTCAAGGTTATCACCTCCACCAACTCTCTTCTGAACTGCGCACAAAATTCTCCAATATAGCACCCTATCTCCACATATATTGTCTTCACTTGAGCTACTTTCAACTTAGTGTACCTCTTCTTCAAATTTGGAGGCACTTGCTATGTGTTGCTACCATTTGTGGAAAAAAAGTATAGATACTGATTTGCACATATCGAAGATAAAGCTTACATATTGTAGTAAAGCTAGGGCAAGTTACAAGTAGATTAATAATACTCTTACACATACTCTCTTCAAAATAGTTCTTATTCCCTTTTTTATTGCATCTTTAAGCTCCCTATCTTTAGCGAAAGCTCATTTAATCCATTGAGAGACCTCTCTTTCATTATCCTCACCTCGTCTTGCCCATCCATTTGGAAATAATATCTTATCTCACTAAAACAAACTTGAATCTACTTCAATTGCATTTGTTGAATCCTAGGAAGTGAAAAGCAAGCTGCCATATCTCCTCTTCGTATTGTTCAAAATCTTTGCTGGCATGATCCTTAATATCACCATGTGTTTGCTTCTGATCCTTTGACTTCATCATTTTTCAAACCATCACAACAGTAGACGTACTCAATCGGAATGTTTGTCACCTTTTTCTCCATTTAATGCCTCCAACTTAGTATTATAGAAAATGCAAACTATCATGACTACTTCTCATGCTCTCGTTCAAAAATTTCTCTTTGCTAGTGTCCATTGTATGCACAATTGAAATTTTTCTTCTATAGCTTGGCTAATGCCATCCAAGCACACATTAATGGCAATGACATTGACAAGATCTAGATGGCCACTCTGATCCTTATTGTGTTTTTACTATGACTAAATCTTGTTGGTCTCATCAGTGCTAAGTATGACAAAGGGATCTCCCTCATAGTTTCCGGAAAGGACTAAGGTAACTGTATCTACAACATCATGAATTTGCTTGATAACAACACTCTCTAGTGTCTATGAAACATGTAGCCATAGCTTATTTACCCCTGGTCCAATAGCATAATTCAACGCTTTCGCGAAGATGCTGATCAAAACTCTGCAACATCCTCACAGCACCATTGTAATTGAATGGCCCACCAGCTATTGTAGTAATGAAAATATTAAACTTTCCTTGGGTCTTAGCACTTGTATAAAGCTGTTAAAACAGCCTGGGAAGCTTCAAGAATGCAACAACACTACTTGCATTGCCTTGTTGTTCGTCTGCCAATGCTGATTCTCAATTCTTTTGTTGCTCAGCTGACTCACCATTTTTTTCTTGAAACTCCCCAAAGGCTTGCTCTTTGCTAATTATTCTCATCACCATTGTCATTGTCTTTGTTTTCATCTTCATCATCATATTCTTCTTTCTCTTTCTTGGCATTATAATAATCATCCACCTCCAAAAGAGCTTTCCATAAATCACATAAAGTCAACTTTGAATATGGTAACTAATGTCACTAGCACTAGCCTTTCACGATCAATAGCTCTGGCTCATGGTAATGGCCTCCTTTTGAGTCTTCAAAGACTGATATTTTCTTCATATGTACTTGATTTTGTTCATGCAACATGTCCTAAAGAACATGCTTTAGAAAATGTACCTCATGCTCAATCAAACATTATTTGAAAAAAGATGCAACATTGGATCCATGCTATGCAATCAAACAAATGATGTTCCACACAAAAAGATGAATGCACTAGAAAAATAATGCCTAGCCTATGTACATGTGCTTGTGCATCATGCAAAATGCAAACAATGTTTGTTGATTTAAATTACAATCCTTAACCTCACCTCTCAATACTCAATAAGGAAATATTGAGTAGCCTCCCTCAATATCTCATAATCACTCAAAAAATATATGCTCCTTGATATGTTGATGAAAAAGACAACCCATCTCACAAGTGGTAGCGTCCTATGCAACCCTCAAACTCACCCAACCACCTTTCCCACTCAACCAGAGATTCCTTACTCAGTGATGAACATCCCAACTCTCGTGCATGCAAGAAAGAGTGTGTGCTCAATGAAGGTGTTCTCTCAAGTGCATGTGTATCTAAATTTTATTGCATATAGTTGAAGTGGGCCTCATGCCGTGCTAGAGCTCAATGATGGTACAAAACATGCATCAATCTAGCCCATGGCATGGAAGTGTTTTATAAGATTAAAGACCATCACCGAGTACAATATAATCAACAAGTGCAACATGAAATATTTCTAAATCCACAATCCTTGTAGTGTGCAAGAGTCTAGGGAAGAAAATATACATGTTTCAATATGTTCCACAGCTACTAAATAAATTCTAACTCCAATATATCTACAAAACTCCAATCCCAACCAAGGCTATCAAGTTTCCACACTCAAAATGGTGCGCTGATTGGTCACAGATAGCTCACGTGGTGAATCCTGGAAGGTCCCCAAGAACAAAGTACTCTACCTTTTTGCACAAAAACCCATGTAAAAGCATGCACGACAAGAGGCAAGAGACAAATTGGGTTCAATCTCCCCCATGCCTTGTGTGAGCGCTTCACAAAGCATGTTGTCGAAGGGTTTTCGAAAGCAAAGTCGCAACCACAGAGGTTATTGAGCAATTCCAAGATAGAAGATCAATCAAACAAGATCAGGTTATGCAGGATAATCTGTCCATTCTTTAAGCTCCAATATATCTACCAATATATCTACGAATATAATCGTACAGTTTGCTCTTCTCATCCAAGTTGCATATGAGCTGAAATAATTACAATCCACATGAAGACATTTTTCTGTTGAGTATATCAAAATATATATAGTGTTTTCAGCAAACTGTATGCAGGTTTTTCTTTTCTATACAACTCCGTATAGGACAAAATGCAATGCTAGAGGAGACAATATGCCCTTGTGTTGGACCATGTAGTCCATAGATTGCAATTCATAAGAGAGTTGTCCTTCTTATCAGTGATTCCTGATAGCATTTCCAAAGACGCCTTGTTTGAGAGGAGCACAAATATACCAACAGATAGAGGCTTTTGGAGATCTTAATGGGATATTTTTAATGGTCAAGGGATGCCAGTTTGAAATAGCCTCCGAGTTTTGGAAGGCAATAGGGATCTGCATCATCCTTACATTCTGAGTAGCCAAAGTTCCCTTCTTTCAGAAGAATTAAAATTCTATACTTAATTTTCAAGGATTGTGAATCGTGAATTTTTGTCTGTACTCTCCTCTTGATCCCAACAGGCTTCTCTGTGCCGACAGGCCTTCCTCCCTCGCCCACATAAATCCTAGCCGCAGGTTAGAATCTGGACAAGGCGCTCCCTCCGATTAGCATCCCCTTCATCTCTGTCAAGTTAATTAGGTGAAAGTTCAAAAGGAAGGAGCATCAGGATTCATCTTTTGTCCCTTGACTGGAAATCTGCTCAACAGTTGCTCGATCTGCCTTCTCTGTTACTCGATTCTTATTCTCTGATATTCGTCGCACACTTTCACGGATGGCTGTACTAACAGAATTTGACATGCCCGCTGAATGGTCCTGTAGAGGGGCCACATTAATGTGGCCAAAGAATCTCTGACTTTGATTAATGCGTGTTTGCATTGAACTTTGAGAAGTAAGTGGGATGCCATGAGCATTAGGACGATTCTGCAGAGAAAAGGATGGTCGATAAGCAGTTGACACCTGACTTGCTCCTCTTTCCTTCACCCTCCAATCCTCTGTTTCGCATATGACTTCAGCACTCTGTCCCCTCTCAGAGCTTTCTCCCCCAATCCTCTCTCTTCCACCCGACTTCAACACTCCTTTCCTTTCCTCATTCCAGCGCTTTCTCCCCTTCACTCGCCTTCCGCAGGTTTGTCAATCTTCGTTAGCCTTCGTTAGAGCTACCGAGTTCGCGTCATCTTCTTTTCAATTCCGCTACACGCAGTTGGTGATAGCATAGTCATTGCTCAACTGTCAGAACTCTTCAACTTGGGGGGCACATATCTCTTTGTACTTCCCCTCAGCTTTCCTCCATCGTCCCAGTTCTTCCGTCGCCGTCCTCCTGTTAGCTTCCGTCATAACAGCAATCTTTTCTACAACACGGTCTTCAATGTCTTCTTCAGCTACGGCTTTCGTTCAGTCTTTGAAGAGCCGCCACCATTTCCTTCATCACAAATCACTTCATACTGTCAATATCCTCTTCCGATGCATCAAGGCCAATGCCATAACTCATCCACTGAAGCTGAAATATGTGAGGTCTCCAGGATTCACACAAGAAGCAGGATTGGGAAAATTTCTTCTTCGATCACTTGGGCTAGACAAAAGAGAGCATTTTGAGGATTGAAAATCTCACGGCAAATCAAAGAAAACCATTCTCGAAGAACACCCAGTCCGTTGTTCTTCTGTCCTTCATCATCTCTGTCACAGCAGCCTTCAACGAAAATCTCTTCCTTCAGTTTCTCCCACGCAGCAGCGTCGCCAATGCTTTTCTGCCAACTTTTCCTTGTTTCCCCATCTCTTCGCTGATGCCATCCTAATCTCCATCGCTATTTTTCTTCCTCCTTCTCCCCCTATTTTCAGACTCCTTGCCTTTTCCCTCTTTCTTTTCAATTCAAAAAGCTCCCTTTTCAAAAATAACCATTTGCTTTTCTTCTTCTTTTTTTTTTAGACCCTGTCTACAGATCCTGAAATTCCACAAGCTTTCATGATGCATGTAAAGTTGAGTGCGTTTGGGGAAACACATCAAGTTGCATCTGCTCAAAGCTGTTTATTGCTGCTTCAGCACATTCATGTTGTATATATCCTGCAATTAGGACATTCCATGTGCCTAGATCTCGATAAGGAAGCATATCAAACACTGCTTGTGCCTCTGCCAGTCAGCCACATTTAGCATACATATCAACTAATGCAATGCCCACATCCACATTTGTCTTCAATAGCCCTATCCTATCAATCTCAGCATGTATTTCTTGGCCCTTGTTTATAGCTCCAGCCATGCCACAAGCTTTTAAGGTGCAGACAAGTGTGATACTATCCAAAGAGATATCCTCCTCATGCATTTGTTTGAATAATTGTAATGTCTTGTCTCCTTGATCCTGTTCAACATAGACTGAAAGAAACCCTTTATACTCGCTACTATACTCACACGTAAAGAATAAATGTAATCACAACAATTAAGTGTGCATAAAGTATGAAATCGCACACACAACTTTCGGGTGGTTTTCACATCTCGAATGCGCAGCAATACGACATCCACCCCCTCTAATCCTGCGCATCCTCCGGATGGGCCAACTACCCATGATCATTATCATCAAGATCCACAAACAAATCAATCTCTTCGTTATGCATTTCCGGTAGATCAACAAGATTTTCAGCCATATCATCTGTCTCTTCCATTGGAGTTTCTTGTCGTTGCTCTTCTCTTGAAAATTCTTCCAATGCATAATCCTCATCATTTCTTTTCTTGAAAATCTTGATTCTTTTTCCAGCAATAGGCACTCTAAGCACTGTTCCATCCAATTCTGTCAGCTCATATGTTGCATTATCAAAGACATGTCTGACTATGTACGGCCCAAACCATCTTTTCACCATCTTCCGAAGTGCAGTATGCTGATTTTCAAGACTGCTATCAAAGACCAATACCCAATCTCCCTCTTCTATTGCTCTAGGCCGCAAGCGATGCCTGCTATCAAACCTGTCCTTGTTCCTTAGTCTAGCAACTTTCAACCTGTCAATAGCTAGCTGAATATCCTCAGGTCTCCTCTCCAACTGTCGAATCCGAAGAGCTAAGAGCTCCTCTCTCGTCAAATCCTCCTGCCAAGGTAAAACTGACCAAGTCAAAGCACAAGTCTCAATCGGCATAACAGGTTTCTGACCATACATCAACTCTGTAGGCATATATCCTTTGGTAACACTATGAGTCGTACGATCAGCCCATAAAGCAAATGGTAAAAGTCTTGGCCATTCTCCAATCCGTCCTTTGCATGCTTTGGCTAATGCTTTCACTATCGGCGGATGCCCTCTTTCACTCTTTCCATTTCCCTCTGGATTATATGCTGTGGTTAGAGCCAATTTGACTCCTAGCTGAGAGAAAAACTCCCTAGCTTCATCTGCATCCAATTCACCACGATCCGCAGTGATCTTACCCACACAACCATACCTGCAGAAAATTTCCTCTAATAAGAACTTACACACTGCACTAGTGGTCTTCGTTCTCAAAGATCTGCCCTCAACATGATTGGTAAGATCCTCTCTAGCCAAAACAATGTATCTCATCTGCCATAGACCCATAGGCATGGTAACCAAATCAACTACCCACTTATAATGAATGCATAGTGGATAGGTCGGATGAAGCTCATCTCTATGACGCACTACTGAATACATCTGGCAATCTCTGCAAGTCTCAACAAAGTGAGAAACATCTCTGTACATGCCTTTCCACCAATATTTCTCCTTGATTTTTTCATAAGTAGCCCATACTCCTCTATGACCAGCCCAAGGACTCTCATGAAACTCCCTCATCACCTGTAACTGTGTCTCTCTATCGCAGACAACCCGCAAAGGTAATCCGCCTCTTTTCTTCGGATGCTTCCAAAGAAATCCGTCCTTGAGAAAATAACCATAGGCTTTCCTTCTGATCTTCTTAAACTCTTCATCTGTCCATTCATCTCTTTTGCTTAGTGTACTAAGGTACCTGCCAATCTGCAACCAATCTCCAACATAGAGTTCTTCTATGAAAGCCACAATATCACAAACATGATCAACCATAGTGGCTGAAATTTCTGCATCATCCTCTTCTGCAAGTAGAGTCTCCTCATCATCATACCTGGCTCTAGACAACATATCAGCCACTGGATTATCCTTCCCTGCTATGTGTTTAAATTCCGGATTTAATGACTTAATGTATGCAATCCATCTCAACATGGCTATATCCGGAGTAGAGCAACTCGTAATCATACCAATCAATGGCAAGCAATCTGTCTCTACCAGAGCTGAAGCTCCAATAAAGTACTCCTTGTCACATTTGAGAGCCGTGACAATCCCCAATAACTCCCTCTTGATTTGCGGATATCTCCTCTGTCTCTCGTTTAGGACTTTCGCCCCAAACCGAATAGCATACCTATTTCCATCTGCATCATCTTGACCCACAGCCCAACCTATGCCAATTGGACTAGTGTCAACTATCAATACAATAGGCCTATCACAATTATAATCCGCTTTCCTAAGAGTAGGAGCATTCTGCAATAACTTCTTCAATTTCCGCATGGCTCTAGTGTGACTCTCATCCCAATAGAATTTCTGCCCCTTTCGAAGCAACTGATACAAACAATCTGCTATGTGTGAAAAATGAGGTATCCAAATCATATAAAACACACAAGCACCAATGAATCTCCGTACCTCTGAAGTAGTAGAACAATACTCTGCAATCTTGCCTATAGCATTCACCTTATCAGGTGAGGGTTTCCTGCCATAATATCCACACATATGCCCTACAATGACAACCTCATTCACTCCAAAAACAGATTTTTGCCCTGAAAGTGTCAAGTTCACTTCTTCTAACCTGGCCAAAATCTTCTCACATGCTGAAATATGATCAGCCACAAAGTATCTGCATCCCTGCTCATTTAGGCTCTCATTCTTCTCTTCTTCTACACACCCCTTAATGGGCACATCATCCAAGAAAGGCATAGTAAGCTGAGGTATGTAATCACGAAGGACCTTATGCATGGCATTCATCATATGCGCAACAGAATTAGTGGCACCTTAAGGCAAGGTACACATCTTGACAAGCCCAATAGGAGTTCTCATGGTGGTTATGTCCCTGCTTTCCAAAGCCAGCTGAAACTAATCATACCCTGAATACAAATCACCCAAAGAATAGATGGCACGTCCAACAAATGCCTCTGCAAACTCATCCACAACTGGACCTATACCAACATTCCTGATAGTAACTCTGTTCACTCGCTGCATGTCCTGAATAAATCGAAGAGTACCATTCTTCTTTGGAACTGTAAACCACCTGTTTGAGTATGGTGCAAATGAAGGCTCAAGGATTCCCATCCTGATTTTCTCATTCAATAAATCAATCAGTTTTGGCAAGTGTGCTTTAGGCACTGGAATAGGTCGGAGATTCCATGGAATATGAGGAATAGTAAATATGACCATAGGAGCAACAATATCAGGATTCACACATCCAATCTCATGTGGGACAAAAGCAAATCCCCTTCCATGACGCTCAAGCATATCCTGAAAGCATTGCTTCTCTATGGGTAACAAGAAATCATTATTTCCAATTTTCAATTCAGCAAGTGTCTCTGCTGAAAACTTATGACCAATATGCTCCGGATTCCTTAAAATTTGCTATTTAGCAGCCCTCTCTATTTGCTGATCACTGTCAGGTGGAAGTGGTACAGCAACCGGCTTCACCTTCTTATCCACAGTTTTGTATTTTGTGTCAACCCTGGCTTCATTATACTCTTCTGCATTACATAAACCTTGCTGTAAATCAGCAATTCTGCACTCCAATGGCTGAATATTCTCAGCCCTCTGCTCTATGGACTGCATAAAAATAGCCCCAAACTCTGAATGCTGAAATATTTCAGCAGTAAACTCTGTTGGCTGAAAATTTTTAGCCCTCTGTCTCTCTGAAAGCTGATCATAATCAGCTGGAAACTCTGTTTGCTGAATTTCTTCAGCACTCAACACTCTTTGCTGAGTTTCCTCAGCCTCTGACTCAATCTGTGACACAAAATCTGCAATTTCATGAAACATGTCCAGGGATTGCACTAATACATTACCATGACAATTCAGCATATCAGTTTTCAGCATATCTCTCATCTCTGTCATCGTATCTGCACAAATCACACTGTCATACATCCCATCTATGTGCTCATCATCCTCCAAAATTCCTACATTTTTCAAAATTTTCTCATTCCTGCATATATACTGCCTAGCAGCTCTAGGCAACCTAGAAGTCTTCTGATAGCTCATTGAACTGTTTGCTGAAATCCCAACATAACCGGAGGAGAAAACATCGCTGCCAGGAGGCGAGAACTCCAATCTCCTCTGCTCTGTACCACCGTCGTCTCGCGAAACGGCGGTACCTAATGAAAACCCGAATCCCTCACAGTGGGCAAGGGTGCATCTCTGAGAGTATCTCTGTTTCTAACATGGTTCACACATACAGTCATAAACTGAACTGCTCTCATACCATCTTTACTGCAAATCCGTGCATAAGCAGATCTATCATCCATGACCTTTGTTTCCATGCGCATCTTTGTAATGAATGGCTGACCAAGAATTATGGGATAAGAGCATGAACCCTGCACAAAGAAATGAAAATCCTCCTCTACATCTCCAATAGAAACCCTGACACTAGGACAGGTAGCATACAAATCACCTGCAGTGTTGTTGGCGGCTCTCATACGCCACCCATGCTCTACATCCATAGGCCATTTGTTACTTTCATAAACTCCACAAACTATGAGATTAATCTCTGAACCATGATCCACCAAAGCAACATAAGGCACCTGTTTTTCTCCAACCTTTACCATCGTCTCTGTAGTTGCCCTAGCCCAATGGCTTCGCGAGAAGTGACTACGCGGTATCAAAACAAGCTCATCAATTTCAGCATAATGCATAGGCTGAACCCTCTTCTCTACCTGCGGCAAAACAGAAGCATTATCAACCATAACCTCATCATCATCCTCATCCAACTCTCCAATCAAAACTCCCTGTGTATCAGTGGTAGCCAATGCATGTCTTTTCCTCTTCAGGACCTCCTGAAACTGATCCTGAAACTCTCTTTTTGAGATGCCCAAAATCTTAGAAATAGTGAAAGTCACCTCACTGCCAAGTATCTTATCATTAAAGATTTTGTTCATGTCTGTAGATGTCTCAATATCGGACATCAATCTGAATCCTGGCTGCTTTCTCTCTCTAGGCTCTTGCCTCTTTTCTCTCTTTTGAGCATCCTCCATCTGTCGATCTGGCCCTGGTCTTGAAGACGGTCCTGCAGTAGGTGGAGTAACAAACTCACCCCCTCTAGTCTTCTTAGTTGCACTTGGATTTTCTTCATCCCTCTTACGCTTCCCCTCAACAAATACATCTGCACCATGAGATTTAGCCAAATAAGCATAAATAGAATACCTGTCAACAGGCGAGTCCCAACCTGTCTCTGATCTAATGCTAGAGCTTGCACTAGTCAAAACAGTTTGCTGAATTTTCCCCTTGTTTGCAGTCTCCATAGCATAAGTCCATATTGCGGACTAAGTCTCTGATCCCTTCTCAATCTGTACTCCATATGCAGAAGCATCACCTCTAGCTGTCACATAAGAAGTTCGCGCAGCCATGTCCTCCACTAATTTCTTCATTCCACCTTTACCAAAGTTGGTAGCAAGTGGAGCTCCTGTCTCAGTCAACCAAATCTTACCATCTTGCCCCCAATATACCAAATTCTGCCTCCTTGCATCCTGGAAAGAGTCACAATCCCTGCAATGCTAATGCTCCATACTATCACACCAAATACATCTCTGATCTCTCCTAGGTGCACTAGGAGCACTCCTAGGTGTAGTAGGAGCACTAGAAGAAGTAGTAGGCACAGTCGAAGCAAACTGCTCCTTCAACTTACCCACCAACTCCGCTTTGACTGACTCAAGTGTCAAATCAGTGATGCCTTTGATTATGTCATCAATAGAGGTAGGCACCGATGGAGCGGATGATTTTGGAATAGAAGGTGTAGGCATCGGTCGTGGAACAGGAGGAATAGGTGGAGTGGAAATAGTAGGCACTGGCATAGGCCAAGAAACTAGCTGAGGAGCAGAAGAAATAACAGGGATAGAAGTAGGCATAGGAGCAGATGATGGTGTAGGTGTCATGGAACCATTCTGTCGGCGAGTCTTCCATATCCTCCTCTTGGTCAAAGTCGAGACTGCATCCTAAGCATCCTGCCAATCAGTTTTAAGACCCATAGGCTTCGTGCGATCTTCAAGAAGCTCACCCAATTCTTCTTGAAGAGCAGGATCTGCAGCTTGCAAGAAAAGCTCAACTTTTTCAACATCCAATGCTCTTTGTTCAATGGCATCAAGTTGACTATACCTCTCTTCAAATTCTCGAATCAACTCCGAAGCAGCAAGACCTTTGTTTGGCATGTAGACCCACTCTCGGAATGACCGCTGAGTAGCCATACCAAAGTCCTCAAGGAAGTATTTTTCTTTCAAGGCCTTCTTAAAATCTTGCCAATGTGTATTTTGAAAAAAAAGATCAGTCACTTTTGTCCTCAAAGCAGGTGTGACAAGACGAAGGAAGTACTTACTCATAAGTCCAGCAGGAACTCCAAAAAACCCCATCTTGATCTCATATGTCTTCAAATATGCTGAAACATTACGCACATCAAATAGCTTCTTGTCACTCTCAACTGCTTCAATAGCCTTAGTCGCGCTGTTTGCATTCTCCTGCTCCGAATAGAGTTGCCTTTGCTGAGACAACTGCTGTTGATGCAATTGTTGTTGCTGCTGCATATACATTTGTGTTTGCTGATTTTGGAGTTGCATATACATAGACATTTTCTGCAAAATCTGTTTTAGATCCTCCGTTGAAGTACTTGACGCAGCAGTCATGGATGGAGCTGAAACAGACGCAGCTGGAGTTGTAGAGGAAGCTGAAATAGAGGCTGAAGTATCTTCCATCCTGAAATTTCTGCGACGCTTTCACGTCGGGTTCACCAAAGATATCGAAGGGTTTTCGAAAGCAAAGTCACAACCACAGAGGTTATTGAGCAATTCCAAGATAGAAGATCAATCAAACAAGATTAGGTTATGTAGGATAATCTGTCCATTCTTTAAGCTCCAATATATCTACCAATATATCTACGAATATAATCGTACAGTTTGCTCTTCTCATCCAAGTTGCATATGAGCTAAAATAATTACAATCCACATGAAGACATTTTTCTATTGAGTATATCAAAATATATATAGTGTTTTCAGCAAACTGTATGCAGGTTTTTCTTTTCTATACAACTCCGTATAGGACAAAATGCAATGCTAGAGGAGACAATATGCCCTTGTGTTGGACCATGCAGTCCGTAGATTGCAATTCATAAGAGAGTTGTCCTTCTTATCAGTGATTCCTGATAGCATTTCCAAAGATGCCTTGTTTGAGAGGAGCACAAATATACCAACAGATACAGGCTTTTGGAGATCTTAATGGGATATTTTTAATGGTCAAGGGATGCCAGTTTGAAATAGCCTCCGAGTTTTGGAAGGCAATAGGGATCTGCATCATCCTTACATTCTGAGTAGCCAAAGTTCCCTTCTTTCAGAAGAATTAAAATTCTATACTTAATTTTCAAGGATTGTGAACCGTGAATTTTTGTCTGTACTCTCCTCTTGATCCCAACAGGCTTCTCTGTGCCGACAGGCCTTCCTCCCTCGCCCACATAAATCCTAGCCGCAGGTCAGAATCTGGACAAGGCGCTCCCTCCGATTAGCATCCCCTTCATCTCTGTCAAGTTAATTAGGTGAAAGTTCAAAAGGAAGGAGCATCAGGATTCATCTTTTGTCCCTTGACTGGAAATCTGCTCAACAGTTGCTCGATCTGCCTTCTCTGTTACTCGATTCTTATTCTCTGATATTCGTCGCACACTTTCACGGATGGCTGTGCTAACAGAATTTGACATGCCCGCTGAATGGTCCTGTAGAGGGGCCACATTAATGTGGCCAAAGAATCTCTAACTTTGATTAATGCGTGTTTGCATTGAACTTTGAGAAGTAAGTGGGATGCCATGAGCATTAGGACGATTCTGCAGAGAAAAGAATAGTCGATAAGCAGTTGACACCTGACTTGCTCCTCTTTCCTTCACCCTCCAATCCTCTGTTTGGCATACGACTTCAGCACTCTGTCCCCTCTCAGAGCTTTCTCCCCCAATCCTCTCTCTTCCACCCGACTTCAACACTCCTTTCCTTTCCTCATTCCAGCGCTTTCTCCCCTTCACTCATCTTCCGCAGGTTTGTCAATCTTCGTTAGCCTTCGTTAGAGCTTTCGAGTTCGCGTCCTCTTCTTTTCAATTCCGCTACACGTAGGTGGTGATAGCATAGTCATTGCTCAACTGTCAGAACTCTTCAACTTGGGGGGCACATATCTCTTCGTACTTCCCCTCAGCTTTCCTCCATCGTCCTAGTTCTTCCGTCGCCGTCCCCCTGTTAGCTTCTGTCATAACAGCAATCTTTTCTACAACACGGTCTTCAATGTCTTCTTCAGCTACGGCTTTCGTTCAGTCTTTGAAGAGCCGCCACCATTTCCTTCATCACAGATCACTTCATACTGTCAATATCCTCTTCCGATGCATCAAGGCCAATGCCATAACTCATCCACTGAAGCTGAAATATGTGAGGTCTCCAGGATTCACACAAGAAGCAGGATTGGAAAAATTTCTTCTTCGATCACTTGGGCTAGACAAAAGAGAGCATTTTGAGGATTGAAAATCTCACGGCAAATCAAAGAAAACCATTCTCGAAGAACACCCAGTCCGTTGTTCTTCTGTCCTTCGTCATCTCTGTCACAGCAGCCTTCAACGAAAATCTCTTCCTTCAGTTTCTCCCACGCAGCAGCGTCACCAATGCTTTTCTGCCAACTTTTCCTTGTTTCCCCATCTCTTCGCTGATGCCGTCCTAATCTCCATCGCTATTTTTCTTCCTCCTTCTCCCCCTATTTTCAGACTCCTTGCCTTTTCCCTCTTTCTTTTCAATTCAAAAAGCTCCCTTTTCAAAAATAACCATTTGCTTTTCTTCTTCTTCTTTTTTTAGACCTTGTCTACAGATCCTGAAATTCCACAAGCTTTCATGATGCATGTAAAGGTGAGTGCGTTTGGGGAAACACTGTCAAGTTGCATCTGCTCAAAGCTGTTTATTGCTGCTTCAGCACATTCATGTTGTATATATCCTGCAATTAGGACATTCCATGTGCCTAGATCTCGATAAGGAAGCATATCAAACACTGTTTGTGCCTCTGCCAACCAGCCACATTTAGCATACATATCAACTAATGCAATGCCCACATCCACATTTGTCTTCAATAGCCCTATCCTATCAATCTGAGCATGTATTTCTTGGCCCTTGTTTATAGCTCCAGCCATGCCACAAGCTTTTAAGGTGCAGACAAGTGTGATACTATCCAAAGAGATATCCTCCTCTTGCATTTGTTTGAATAATTGTAATGTCTTGTCTCCTTGATCCTGTTCAACATAGACTGAAAGCAACCCTTCATACTCGCTACTATACTCATACGCAAAGAATAAATGTAATCACAACAACTAAGTGTGCATAAAGTATGAAATCACACACACAACTTTCGGGTGGTTTTCACATCTCGAATGCGCAGCAATACGACAATGTATTTTATGTATATTTCCAATCTTCATGCTCAATAATAGCCCAATTACAAAAATATGACAAGCTTTTAGCTTTTGAGTTTGCTTTCTATAAAAATAGTAAAATAAAGCTAATGGACGGTGCCCATAGAGTCTGGCACGCCCAATCTCAATGTCCAAATAGAAATAACATATCCAGGCGCATAAGCGCATACAAAATAATAATAAATAATCGATGTCTCTATAGACATAACAAAATATAGGCGTGGCGCCTATCAAAATATAGTCCAAAAGTCGAAAACTCGCTAGACTCCAATGCTTTCCTCCGCCACTGCTGCTATCTCTACACATCAACTGAAGCATTCACAATCGTTAGTAAAATAATACAATTAAACCGACAAAAGTGAATACCTAATAGTCTTCAGCTACATAAATAAATCAACTGGTTAGAAATAAATCCTAACCTTAATTTATTACGAGTGTGCACTCTAAACTCATAAACGTTTATTAATTTAATATGCATTTTGCAGAATCACCCGCTATGGAATCACCCATGTACACACTAAATTCATGAAATGCCCGAAAAGGACAGGCGTCCCCATCAACTTCTCGCACAAAGAATCCTCTTTGTGTATGAGCCCCGGTCATCTAAGTTTACGGAATCCACCGTAAAACCTCACGGAATCCACCGTGGCATATGCCTCCTGGCATCATACCCCCGGGGTGGGATAGCAATTGACCTCAATTGCTATTAGCTCAATGTGGAGGTAACAGAGTGGGGAAAGCATTTAAGTCTCTAGCGTGCATCCATTGTGCTTCCTCTACAGGATGGTTCTTAAATTTTACTAGATATCTAGAATACCTTCGGCCGGTTCTAGTGGTCATGTAGTCAGTGTCTATGATGGCTTCTGGTTCAAGTATTTCAGTCTCTTCTTCTAGTAAAGGTGGGTTTTCATATATAGGGTGGATAGGTAATTGGCCTCTAAATGGTCTCAATAAACTAATATGAAATGTATTATGAAATTTCCAATGAGATGGCTGTTCTAACTTGAATGCATTGTCATTAATCTTATGAATGATTCTAAATGGTCCGTAGAATCTAGGAGCTAATTTGACAACTGGATGTCTATCTACACTTTGCAGTCTACGCTTTTCTATTCTAAGCCAAACATAATCATCAACTTTGAAATTCATGGCTTGTCTTTTCTTGTTGGCTTGTTTGGTATATGATAGCAATCATATCCTTTACTTCATCAAAAATAGTGTTATGCATAACAGCAATATCATCAGCAGTCTGTATTCTATTAGACAAAGATGCAACAGGGGTAGATAATCTATAGCCATAAATAACTTCAAAAGGTGCTTTCTTTGTAGATGTGTGCGGTGTATTGTTATATGCAAACTGTAATAAATGTAAATGAGTATCCCAAGTCTGAGGTTTAGAGATAGTGTATGCACGTAAAAGATCTAAAATAGTGCTATTTGTGGCTTCTGTTTGTCCATTTGTTTCTGGATGAAATGCAGATGAGAAATCAATCTCTGTGCCTAGATTTGCAAATAGTGTAATCCAAAAATTATTACAAAATCTAGAATCTCAATCTGAAATAATCACTTTTGGTAATCCATGGTTAGTAAAAATAGTTTTCAAAAATAACTGTGCTGCTTGTGATGCTGTTAAAGTTTTCTTACATGTAATGAAATATGCTTGCTTACTAAATCTATCTACAATTGTCCAAATCATGTCATGGTTAGATTTAGTATTTAGTAAACCAGTAATGAAATCCATAGATATATGTTCCCAAGGTTTAGATGGAATAGATAAAGGCATTAATAATCCATACTGTTTACCATGATGTCTCTTTATTCTTTGACAAATCAAACATTCAGAAACGAAATTAGATACATCTGCATCCATATGCGGCCAATAAAAATCTTCAGTTAACATGCGTAATGTAGAAATGATACCTCTATGACCTTGATATGGGGGACAATGAATTTCATTCAAAACAAAAGATCGGAATGGAATAGTAACACACAGTCTCTTTTCAAAAAACATGAATCCATCACTATATGACAACGAATCAATAGGAATGAAATTATTTTGAACTAATTTTTGCCAATTAGAATGAAAAGTAATATCCTGGTGATATGTGTCTTTCATAGCAATCAAAGAATCAAAAGATATGATAGATATATTATGAATTGCAGGTCTTCTACTCAATGCATCAGCAACTACATTTTCTTTTCCAGGTTGGTATTGAATGATAGGATGGAAACTTTGAATGAATGAAGCCCATTTGATATGACGGTCAGAAATTTGGGGTTGGCTAAGTAGATGTCTAATGCTTTGCTGGTTGGTCTTTATCATGAATTCTGAACCCATTAAATAATGCTTCCATTGTTTTAATGCTTGTACAACTGCTAAGAGTTCCTTGTCATAAGTGGAATATTTGAGCTCAGAGGGTTTCAGCTTAGAACTAGAATATGCTATTGGATGGTTGTCTTGCATTAGCACGGCTCCTATTCCTGATCCGCTAGCATCGGTCACAACTAAAAAGAATGGTCTGTTAAAGTCAGGCAATTGTAGAACAGGGGCATTGGTTAATGCACATTTGAGTAAGTCAAAGGATTTCTGCTGATTTTCAGTCCATTGATAAACAATGCCTTTCTTAAGAAGTTTGGTCAATGGTAAAGCAAGTAATGAGAAATTACGTACAAACTTCCTATAGAAACTAGCAAGACCAAGGAATGAGCGTAATTCATGTACATTTTTAGGAACAGGCCAATGCAATATTGCATCAATTTTCTTAGGATCAACTTTTATTCCTTCTTTTGATACAATATGACCTAGATATTCTATTTCTGTCTTAAAGAATTCACTCTTGTCAGGATTTGCAAACAATTGATTTTCTTTCAGTAATTGAAAAACTAATGATAAATGCTCATAATGCTCTTTTTCACTTTGACTGAACACTAAAATATCATCAAAGAAAGCAATCACACAATACTGATATTTTAGAAAAATACAGTTCATCATTCTACTGAAAGTGGCAAGTGCATTAGTTAATCCAAATGGCATGACTAAGAATTCGTAATGACCAAACTGTGTCCTGAATGCAGTCTTAAATATGTCGGATCTATCTAGCCTCACCTGATGATATCCAGACTTAAGGTCAATTTTACTAAATATAGAAGATCCTTGCAGTTTGTCCATAAGGTCGTCAACTCTAGGTATAGGATACCTATTCTTTACAGTGATCTTGTTTAATGCTCGGTAGTCAATACACATACGATAAGTATTATTCTTTTTCTTGACTAAGAGCACAGGTGCACCGAATGGAGAACTGCTAGGTCGAACTAATCCTCTATTTAGTAATTCTTCAACTTGACTCTGGATTTCTTTTTGCTCTATTTGATTGTGCCTATATGGTGCTTTGCAAAACAGTCCTTAAAATATGCGAGAAATTCCTTATGCCTGGGGTGCATATGATTTTCCTTTGCATGCAATTCATTCACCCAAATGAGATAGGATTTAGTATTCTTGCGTAGTGCACGTTTTGCTTGAGTATGCGAAAGCAGTGGAAACATATGAGATGCATGCATACCAAATAATGTAATAGATTTTCCTTGAAAATTTATATTCATTGTGTGCGTAGAATAATCTATATTTGGATTATGCTGGTGTCTCCATGGCATTCCTAGAATAATGTCGCTTGACTGTAATGGGACAACTAAGAAATTTCTTCTTTCAATATATGGACCAATTTGAATTTCTAAATCTTGAACTTCTTGTGTGCCATTGTACCTAGTGCCTAAAAATGCAGCTTTTATGCGATAATGCGTAGGTACAGTATGCAATTTCAATTCCTTTACCAATTTTGCTGAAATAAAGTCATGAGTACTACCGTCATCATGCAATATAGTTCTTTCTTTTCCATGCACCATACATTTCATAGTCAACAATGAATGTGAAGTAGGCATACCTAGTAAAGTGTCGGAAGTAGTAGTAGGATCATCTTCTTCTTCAGTAAAATCCGGCATATCCTCATGCTCGTCTTCGTCCATAGCTCCAAGGTAGTTGATATGTGCTGATGGCTTCTTTGAATGACAATTTGTTGCGAGATGGCCTGGCTGGTGACACTTGTAGCATACGATGGGCTTAGCTTTGGTCACATTATTTGCAATGGCTGGGAGTCTGGGTACATTTGGATTTTCTTGTGGAATAGGCTTAGGATTTGGATTGACAGTGGATGGTAATGCAGGTGGTTTAGGCCAATTCTTGCGGAAAGATGGTGATGAGAAACGACTTGGATTAAACCTTCTGAAATTGGAATTGAATTTTTTAGATCCATAATTACCATTTGCTTGGAATGGCTGTGGTCGTCGATCTCTTCCGCGTAACTTATCTTCAGTGTCGTGAGCTAAGGAGATGGCATCCTCAAGGGTAGCAGGCTTGAACATGTTCACTTCAGCATAGTAATGTCCAAGAAGTCCAGACATATACTTCCGCTTATGTGTCATCTCTGGTACGTCTTCAAGCATACGTAACTGTAGGAGTGCATTCCAAAAACTCTCTGTATACTGTGGAATAGGCTCACGATCTCGCTGTTGAAGTAAATCCCATTGCTTGATAGCCTTCTCATGAAATTGCGGTGGTAGGAAATTTTGCATGAACTTCTTCTTGAAATCTTCCCATGTAGCAAGACATTCTATACTCTTGCGGACTACAGTCCACCAAAGTGATGCTTTGTCTATCAGATGATTAGTAACACACTTGATTTTATCTTTTTCGGGATAAGTTTCCTCATGGAAATAGTCATCAAACTGGCTAATGAATGATAAAACAGTCTTTCCTTCTCTTATGCCATTGAAAGTGCGAAACTTGAAACTTCGTTTACTTATCTTGGATTCCTTGCAAATGGTTTGTGCTTCAAGAGTGGCGTCGATGGTACGGCGAATCAAATCTTCAGCTTGAGGTTCTTCTTTATCAGTGGACGCTCTTTATAGCTTTGTCAATTGCGCTTGCAAGGCTTGCCTAGCTCTTCGCTCTTCTTCCAATTGCAGCATGATAAGATCCAGCTTTTGTTTTATGGTAGGCTCGGGTAGGTCGTCTTCAGCCATAGGATCATCCATATGTGGGGTAGTCATCCTGTAAAACTCAACAAACCTTTCTCACTCAAAATCAGTTAGCGGGATGAGCGTAGCTCAAATTTGGGGTTACAAGGCTATGTATTTTTGGGTATTTTCTTCTTCAATTTTCAGAAATTCTGCAATATTTCTGTCTCTGTTTGCTGAAAGTACTTCAACAAACTTCTAGATAGGTAGAACAGCTTGCTGCGAACAACTTTCCAGTTCAGAGTTTTTGCATACGAACAAGTCTTCTATGAGTTTTAAGCACTAGTCAGTTCTGATTTAGTTTGACTTGCAGAGTTGCAGACTTAGCAGACTTGCAGAGCTGTTGACTTGCTGGACTTAGGCCGACTTACAGAACTTGCAGAACTTGATTACTGTCGACTTGCGGAACTTGACTTTGACAGCGCAGGACCTGGAGTTACTGAACTTGTCTGCCCAGTGTAACTTGCAGAGAGTTGTGTGATTTAGCTTGATTTGACTTAGTAATTAAGCTTAGTAGCTTAATGGTGGAGTACAGGCCGCCGTTTTTTTTTCGTGGGGGGGGGGCGTTTTTTGGCCGCGCGTGAAATTCGGAGGGTCCTTCTTGAGCTCGACGTTGAATTTTGAAGCTTGATAAGCTTGTTAAGCTTTGTCTTAAGCTTAATTGAAAGAAATAATGATAAAAGCAATGGAGCTTATCTCTAGTTTTCAACGACTTGATGAAGGAGGTGTTTGCGTAGTCCTCCGCCTACAGAAATTGGTCCTTCGCGATCTGACAGTGGAAACAGGGGTTCTTGATCGCCAGAAGTCTGCCTGTATCGACCATTCGCGATGAGATTGACTGTAGAGTCTGTTTGTTCCTGGAGCTCCGCCTTCGCCCGAGATTGGTAGCGATTGGAAGCTCTTGATCTCTGCTCCGCTCTGATACCACTGGTGCGCTGATTGGTCGCAGATAGCTCACGTGGTGAATCCCGGAAGGTCCCCAAGAACAAAGTACTCTACCTTTTTGCACAAAAACCCATGTAAAAGCATGCACGACAAGAGGCAAGAGACAAATTGGGTTCAATCTCCCCCATGCCTTGTGTGAGCGCTTCACAAAGCATGTATTTTATGTATATTTCCAATCTTCATGCTCAATAATAGCCCAATTACAAAAATATGACAAGCTTTTAGCTTTTGAGTTTGCTTTCTACAAAAATAGTAAAATAAAGCTAATGGACGGTGCCCATAGAGTCTGGCACGCCCAATCTCAATATCCAAATAGAAATAACATATCCAGGCGCATAAGCGCATACAAAATAATAATAAATAATCGATGTCTCTATAGACATAACAAAATATAGGCGTGGCGCCTATCAAAATATAGTCCAAAAGTCGAAAACTCGCTAGACTCCAATACTTTCCTCCGCCACTGCTGCTATCTCTACACATCAACTGAAGCATTCACAATCGTTAGTAAAATAATACAATTAAACCGACAAAAGTGAATACCTAGCAGTCTTCAACTACATAAATAAATCAACTGGTTAGAAATAAATCCTAACCTTAATTTATTACGAGTGCGCACTCTAAACTCATAAACGTTTATTAATTTAATATGCATTTTGCGGAATCACCCGCTATGGAATCACCCATGTACACACTAAATTAATGAAACGCCCAAAAAGGACAGGCGTCCCCATCAACTTCTCGCACAAAGAATCCTCTTTGTGTATGAGCCCCGGTCATCTAAGTTTACGGAATCCACCGTAAAACCTCACGGAATCCACCGTGGCATATGCCTCCTGGCATCACAAAAAATATTTTAAAATTAACAAAAATAATTCTAAGATAGAAAAAATCAATAAATCTAACTACAAAATGACAAAACAAAACAACCACACAAATAATTAAGCTAACAAAAATCTAGCCTATCTATAGTTTTTCTAGGGTTTTTTAGTTTTTCTCAGCATCAAGCGGTATTAGAAGGCCATGCTAACCCATACTAGGCACTCAGAGTGGAGAACCTCATCAAGGTTAAACTTTGCCTTCCATGGCATAAAATAAACAAGGTCTCCATTGAAACTAACTAGAGATCCAAAAATAAAGTCCTTTTTGACATTTGAAGGGATGATGGTAAGTAAAAAACCCCAACAAACAATTTTGTACTCCATAAGAGACACCCCAGATGGAAGGTAGAATCAAACCACCTTGCAAACTCATCTTCCATGAGTAGTTTATTCATGAAATACAAATAGATCCCACATAATGCATATTATGCATATCATTGACAAATATTATAAACAAAAAAGGTATACAAGCTTGCAACACATTCTTACAAGTCTCAATGGATTCCTTCCTCTTCTCATTGGGGAATGTGTGATCTTTTCACATCTCATTCTTGATTTTTGTAGCATCATCACCAATAGATATAGCTAAGACATAATCCATGTCCATCCTCTCTTCATGCTTTTGTTGCTTGTTAAGGCTTACTCAATGAGGTTGAATGCACTTTAATGCACTTAATTCGAAGTTGACTAGTAACTTTTCATCATGTGTAAGAGTATTTTATGTTGGCTATGCTTTGTCCCTTCAACATACTTGATGGTTGTTGACCTTGTGGTGCCATTCTAAGATGCCCAGTTGGGAAGTTCAAATGGGGATAGAGTTGGAGTTTGCCACCATATTGGTGGTAGGTCCCACATAATTTGTGACATGTGGGATGGATCAGTGTACTACACTTTTAACACCTTTTGCAATGCACCATGCTAGTGTATTGAAGATCTAGAATATTTTTCTTGCATGGGGTTAGTCTAGTACACTTTTAATACCTTTTGCAATGCTCCAATAATATGTTCATATGGGGGTGGGAGAAAATCCACAAGTTGACATAAGTGTAGAAGAGTGAAGAGTAACATGGACTACTTTGGCTTGATTGATAAGTGTAGGTGTTGCATGAATATTACAAGTTGAAAGACAAGGCAATAATAAAAATATTTGTTATCCATGTTGGGAATTGAAGATCATGTTTAACTTTAGTGGACTAAATGAGATTAAGAATGCTTCATTTGATCCGTGTACTAAATAGTCAAAATGAAAGAGTCGTCCTAGTTTTAATAAATAAATTTGGAAACATTAAAAATTTTGATAGAGTCATTTAAAAATGCATTCAATAATAAGAGGACCTTGTTATATTTTCTTTAAGTCTAAACTTCCACTAGACAATTCATGTATATAGTTATAATGAGAGAATATATAAGATTGTTAGAGGTAGAAATATTGGCTATAGCAAGTCAACCTTCTATTACAGACTTTGAAACACAATGATATCAAAATATCAAAATGATTGGACTTTTGACTAACATGGGTAGTAGAGGAGAGTTGAAAATAAGACATAGTATTTAACTAGACAAGAAGTTGACGTGCCAAAGGAAATACCTAAAGTTGTTGGAGAAGCCTTGAAGACAAATGATTTCTTTGGGACACCAATGATCATGTCATGCATTAGGCTTCTATACTTTCAATTTCATCTATTCAAAAAATTTCAATGCTTGCTAACCATACCCATTGTGTACATCTTCTATACGAATATTCCATGAGACTAGACTCCATGCTATGCTTCTCAAATGCCTCTTACACTTTTGCAAGAAATCTACTTTTTGCATACATGTATAGCAATGCATTGCTAGCTAAAATACATTTTTGTAGAAACCGTTGTTTAGCAATCTCAAATCGTATTTATTGTCCGTCAACTATAGCTCATACACTATTGGTATTTGGAAAGATGCCCTCGTTTCACATTCTTTCATGACAATTTAGTACTTTCTTATCATGCCCATGTGGCACATATCTTGCTATTAGGGAGCTCCACAAAACCACCTCTTGGACTAGAAGTTGGTCAAAAACTTATTGTGCTACTACAAGTAAAGCACATTTCACATACCTATCAACCAATGCAATGCCATAAAAAATATCCTTTTCCTAGCACCACTGGATTTTAAGGCACAAGAAAAGGTGAACAGAATTTGAAGTTGCATCTATTTATAATACGTCAAGGCCTAATATCCACACCCATATTGTATATATCCTCCAATTCAAGCATTTCATGACACTATACTCCAAATTCTTTTGTTTTTGAAAGTGATTCATTTAGCACACATATTCCTAAGTTTTTTCCTATATAAATGTTTTTTTCCTAGCAAAACCAATATGAGAATGTCAACAAGAAATTTGCAGCCCATATGAATATCTTTTTTCCTAGCATAAGACTTTAGTATTGCCATGTAGTACTGATATGCCCTTCTCAATTTCACATATGCTACCACACGATTTAAAATAGTGGCGAAAGGCCCTACCAACATGTAGCCAACAAACCATGCTCTACACAACATAAATGTTTTCTCAAACCACTTCATAAACTATATGAAGTTTACCACCTAGTCAGTTAGAGAGGAAAGATATGGTCTAAATTCTCAAACACAATTCAATGCATCATTGGAGCAAAGATACTCACTCAAAAATTTAATTAAACTAGCCCTGAGTAGGAAAGTACCTAGCATTCCCAACCTGGTTTTACAAGTTGCCTTCATTTGCAACATGCACGCTATACATGGCAGTATTGCAAAAGCACATGGTACAAGAAAAAAAAAGTGAAATGATAGAACAATAATACAAAAAAATGGCATGGAAAGTCTGACCTTGGTTGTTTCAGTGCTGAAAAATAGAAAGACCAGAATACATGATAGTAAATGTAAGAAACTATCACTCTCTAATCTCAATACAAATACACATGCATCAAAGGTGAGGTGAGATATGGCCATGCTCTTCATCATCAATATCCCACTATTATTCTTTCCAAAACGGCTATTGTTAACGGTATTTTGAGAAGGCTGCAGAAAGCGCAAGTGCTGGATACTATTTTTTGGTGGATTACTATTTTGTAGAGCTTCATTGTATTACTTTGGGCACTTGTGTATTACTTTTTACTCATGGACATCATCAGACTATCATGGTTGTATTATTTTGTGAGAGCCGGGATCACTCCCGTGCACATTGTATTTATCACCCATAGTTGTAATTGTCGCACGCGCATGTGTTGCGTGGGTTGCGCACATGTAATTGTGATTAGAATAGTGTAGGCTTGGTCTATTTATGCTAAAGCATGTTTCAAGGATTGATCGGTCTAAAGCCCACTATGTGGGTAGGATGCCCAAAGAGGGTGCAAGCCCTAATTCACAGTTGTGGAAACCCTAAACGCAAAAGGGGCACAAACCCTAACCCTAACCCTAAACGCAAAAGGGGCGCAAACCCTAACCCTAATTCTATGTCTCTATAAGGGTGGGAGGTCTCAATTGTATTCACCCCCTTTGGCACATTCATGCTGCGGAAGCTCTATTAGTGCAACCATTCAATCTTTCTATTCTATCATCTTGCTTCCATTGTGTTGAGAGTGACTGAGAGGAAGAGAGTGAGAGGTGTGTTGAGCGAGGGACTGAGGGAAGGTGAAGCTCTTCGTCGTCTTCTTGCTTTTCTCGTCGTCTCTACTAGCTATTCGACTCGTTGGTGTGCTTGGTGGTGGATGCGAAGGAGTGATGGCATCGGATCATGTTGATCGTGGTCCTGGAACTATCTTCGAGCCTTTGAAAGGTAAGTTAGGTGAGTTCACTACAACTCGATCTAGTCTTGTGTTCTTGCTTCCTTGGGTTGGAGAGGAGAATGCTTGGTTAGTTAGAGCGGAGCGTGAGAGACAAGGTGAGAGATTGTCGCCAACGTGAGTTGCAGCTTCTGAAAGAATAGAAGTCCATCCAAAGTCCCGACTGTTGGTGCGTTTGCCTCAACATTTTGGTTCCATTGCCGAGACCTAGGATGGTGCAACTGCCGAGGTTCTCACACTCCCACCGTGTGGCGGAATAGGAGGCTTGTGCATGTGCGTGGATAGGATTGATGTGGTTCTGATCATCCGCGTTTGTGGCTAGCTTCCGAAACCCATGCGACTAGGTTAGGAAGGGCCAAATTGGAACGAACCGGTTTGTTGGATTGAGATTGGAATAGGGTAGAATAGAAGAAAACACAAACCATAAACTCAAAAACACAAAAACACAAGAAAACACAAAACTCAAAATTCAAAACTCAAAACTCAAAGCGCTCTTCTTGTTGTTGGACATCTTGTGTGGGAACGTTGGGAGATAAGGGTTCATCGTTCTTGCTTTTGTCATTGGTTACGTACATGTTTATGGTTGAGATCTAACCAAATATACTGCTTGCCTTTGTACTCGTCTTCTAAAGTTCTTGGCTTGTGAGGTAGAGGAAGGAGAAAGCAAAGAAGGCCAAGAAGAAGGAGATAGAAGATGGTTGGGAAGAAGAAGAGATAGATGAAAAAAAGGGTGAAATAGAGAAAAAGGAAGGGCAAGAGGTAGTGAGGAAGAGAGCTAGAAGAATAAGAGAAGAAGAATACAAGAAGAAGAAGAAGAAGAAGAAGAAGAAGATGCAAGGAATGAGATAGAAGAATGATAGAAGAAGAAGAAGAAGAGGAGGATAGAAAAACAAGAGAAGAAGAAACACTACAAGGGAATGGGGCAATAGCGACGCCGATTAGCGACGGCGGATATCGGCATCGCTATAGGCGTCGCTATTGGCATCGCAATTGGCATCGCTATATGCGTCGCATTTGAGACGCATATAGCAACACCGCAGGAAAAAAAAGTGCGGCCGAAACCACAGCGCCGTTTTCATTTTGTTTTCTTCGCCTTTTGAGAGCGAGAGCGAGGGAGAGAGCCAAGGCTTTGTGAGAGAAGAGGAGGAAGAGACTTGCTGCCGCTGAAGACCGCCACCACCGCCACCGTCGTTGTTCGCGAAGGAGAGGAGGAGCCCTCGTTGCAAAGAGAAGCCGCCCACGCTCGCCATATCTCATTGGTGAGTCTCCCTCTCTCTTTCTTTTACTTGTTGAAGGTTTAAATCGTTCTCTTTTGTTTGTTTAGGAGAGGAAATGAAAGAGAAGGAGAGGGAGAGGGAGAGGGAGGGAGAGAAAGAGAGGGAGAGGGAGAGAAAGAGAGGGAGAGTACATTCTCTCTCTCTCTCTCCCTTTTGCTTGTTTAATGTTTAAATTACTTTCTTCTTTGCTTGTTTAGGAGAGGAAACAAGAGAGTAAGAGAGAAAGAGAGGGAGAGGGAGAGGGAGAGGGAAAGAAAGAGAAAGAGAAATAGAGGGAGAGGGAGAGGGAGGGGGAAGAAATAGGAGAGGGAGAGAAAGAGAAAGAGAGGGAGAAGGAGGGAGAGTGCATTCTCTCCCTCCCTCCCTCTCCCTTTTGCTTGTTTAATTTTTGAATCACTTTATTTTTTGCTTGTTTAGGAGAGGAAATGAGAGAGAAAGAGAGTGAGAGGGAGAGGAAGGGGAAGGAAATGAGAGAGGGATAGAAAGAGAAAGAGAGGGAGAGTGCATTGTATCTCTCCCTCTCCCTTTTGCTTGGAGGATGTTTAAATCACTTTATTTTTTGCTTGTTTAGGAAATGAGAGAGAAAGAGAGATAGAGAGGGAGAGGGAGAAAAAGAGAAAGAGAGGGAGAGGGAGGGGGAGGGGAAGGAAATGAGAGAGGGAGAGAAAGAGGGAGGGGGAGGGAGAGGGAGAGGGAGAAAGAGGGAGGGAGAGGGAGAGGGAGGGGGAGGGAGGAAATGAGAGAGGGAGAGAAAGAGAACGAGAGGGAGAGGGAGAGGGTGAGAGAAAGAGAGGAAGAGAGGGAGAGGGAGAGAAAGAGAGGGAGAGGGAAGGGAAGGAAATTTAAGATAATATACGTATTGATAATGGTATGCAATGTGCTTTGCATACGGCCACGTACTTCATCAAAATGAACCCAAAATTATTGTTATAGAAGAAGAAACCCTTAAATTGAGTATAGGATAATTTCTCTCAGGTCTTATGACTATGAGTAGAATTGATTGAAATAAATTTTATTACTATAGTTATAAAATTTCATAGATGGCGCGCATTAATTTTAAAATGGATTACTTATACTCAAAGCCGAGATATAACAAAAAATTATCTACCGGGACAAACAAATCGTTGAGCATGATACAAGGTCGAGATATAACATCGAAAAATCTCTCGACTACTATATACAATGCAAGGTTTATGGTCAACTTGCAACTTGACGTACGTCTCCATAAAGCTATCCATTTAAGCCTTGTTTGCTGTAATGTAGATAAGATGGCAAACGAAGAAGGTCCTATTGTTCAAGACCGCGAGTTGTATCTTAATCAGCGTGTCCCATGTCCTTGCTCTCAATGCAAGTTGGCAATTAGACGAAAACGCCGATTGTCTATAGAACACGTACGACGATTTGGCGAGTTTCAATCTGAGATAATTGATCAGGCGATTGCAGACTTTCAGCAAATGGTAATTTGAAGTTAGCATTTTTCATGCATTGTACTCTCAAGCTAATTGAAAACCATACACAATAAGATTGGGTCTTGTTGGCAAATTTTGTATCCAGGGGGGTGATGTCTCGACCCAAGGGGGAGTGCACCCTTTGCGGCCAATTAGAAGAGTTTGTGGACATGCGATGGATGGATTGTAGGAGCCAATCGACCACTCGCAAGGCCCATCTATACCGTCAATGCCAGAGGAGACAGACAACCTTCCCGACTTGCCTACAATCTTGGAGCCTGAGATGGAGGCAATGATCGATGCATTGATTCCCATGGATGTTGAGACATCTGACCCGCTTAGAGAGGAAGCATCCATACCATTATATGATGGGTGCCGAGTATCTCGGTTGAAGACATTGCTTGCACTCTTAAGTGTGCAAGCAAAATACGGTTGGAGCGATATGAGTGTGACTGAGTTATTCAAGTACCTTGCACACAGACTTCATTGTTTTTTTTTTAAACAGTATTATTGCAAACATGGATGGATTTTTCAAGGTGTTTTATGATTTTTTCAGGTTATTGAAATATCATATATTGCCACCTGCAAACACCATGCCTGAGTCTCGTGATGATGCACGACATGTTTTATGGAAGCTTGGTATGGACTACAATAACATCCATGCATGTATCAACGACTGCATATTGTTTCGAGATGAATACGAGACTATGGAGACATGCCCAAAGTGTGGTGCTCACAGGTATCGACAGGACTTGCAAGGGCAGACCATCCCTCAAAAAGTCCTCAGACACTTTCCGCTCATCCCCCGCATAAACCACATGTTTCGCACGTCTGCCATGGCAAGCTTGACAATGTGGCATGTGCAGAATAGGTCCACGGATGGAGTGCAACGAATATCAACAGATTCGCGCGCATGGAGCCACATTGACTCTACCTTCCCAGGCTTTGCGCGAGAGCCAAGGAATCTTCGGCTCGGTCTCGCCATGGATAGTGTGAACCCATTCGGTCTGCGCTCGACTTCTTACAGTGTGTGGCCTATAGTGCTTGTCAACTACAACATTCCTCCATGGCTTTCTACGAAGAAAGGACATCTCATCCTTAGCTTGCTTGTCCTGGGCCGCTACAAAGTAAAAAATATGGACGTGTATCTTCGTCCATTAGTCGATGAGCTTAAGATTTTGTGGGAGGAGGGGGTCACGGTGCAAGATATGAGCAGGCGCGATGGTCGGCGGTCAGCCAACATTCGAGCCATTCTCATGTGGAAGATGCATGACTTTCCAGGATTGGGAGAGTGCTCAGGTGAGCAGACCTTTGTTCTCGCCGGTAATATCTATATTTTATTTCATTCAATCAAGTATTCACTAGGTTGTGGATCGCCTTGCAGGTCTCGTTACCTCAGGTTATCATGCATGTCCATTGTGTGGGCCACAATTAGACTCCCGAAGGTCACGAACCATGAAGAAGATGGTATATCAAGGACACGCCGCTTTCTTGCCGGAGGATCATGAACTCAGGGAAGGTTTTCTTGGACGACCTCCAGCACGTATGAATGGTGCAAGCTGGTACGAGCTGAAAATGGTAAACCCGGATTCACATCCAAATGGAATGCGACGGTTCTCAGTTTTCTACGAGTTGCCATATTGGACCCACTTACAGGTCAACCACTTGTTGGATCCCATGCATATTTTCAAAAATGTGGGCAGCTTGCTATGGGACCACATCACAGGAAAGAGATACACTATAGGGTCACGAATCGATTTAAAGGAGGTAGGTAAGATGGAGGCGCTTTGGCCGCAGTCGAGTGCTGAAGGGGGAGTGCAGCTTCCTCGCACTCCCTGGGTTTTGTCTACCAAAGAAGAGCGCATTGAGAAATACCTTCCCACTAGCATGCTCACGATACAAGTTCACCTTCTTGTGCATCTTGTGGATGAAGTGGAGATTGCTGGACCTGTCCATACGCGATGGATGTTCTTCCTGGAGCGCTTCATGAAAACCCTGAAAGGCTTTGTGCGACAACTAGCTCATCCAGAAGGTAGTATGGCAGAAGGTTGGTTGGTGTCAGAGGCGTTAGTGCATATCTCACAATGGCTACCAACGGTGGAACCAGACAATGAAATGCTATGGACGCTGAAGGACGATGACAGGCTGACTGGAGATGTGGTGGTTGGAAATGAGGTAGAAAAAAGAATGGATGCCTCAATGGAAGAGAAGGTGAATCGCTTTTGTATGTTGCACCATGCCTCCATGGAGACGTGGCTCGTCAAGTACCAGATTGCAAGGCAAGATCGAGAGGAAGCGCGAGCTGAATTCCGACGCAGTACGCGTCACCGACCGATTCGATATCCCGAAGGCATGGAGGAGATGCCGCGGTTTATGTCAACACGATGGTTGCATGGAGCCTTGACCGCAGCATCCAGTGAAGGGACAGAGGTCTCAATGGGGGAGTGGGAGTTCTCGAGGGGATGTAGTCCAAAGGTAATGAGGGGCTTAGAATGTGTCGTATCTAAATTTGCTTGCTACATCTAATTTGAGTGTTTCAATGTGCAGTACAAAATATATAGTGCAGCGTGGTTGCGCGGACGGCATTTTCGAGTGGAGCGTATTGACAAAATGCGCTCCACAATGGATTGTGGTGTCATGGCAAGGTTTGAGCAAGAGAGCCGGCGACGAGCAACGGATTCGAACACGGTTGTGGATGAGATGGAGTATTTTGGGAATTTGCAAAGTATTATTACGGTGGATTACCGTAGCTTCTCCATGATAATATTCGACGTGCAGTGGTTCAAAGTGGTACTTGGAGGAGCTGGTGCAACAGTTCGACGAGGTCCATCTGGATTTCTCGAAATAGATTCCGAAAAAAAATGGATGGATTTGCGCGACACCTTTGTGTTGCCGGCCCATTATGAACAGGTACAACTAGGCATTTGCTTGCTAATTGTAATACGACATGGTTTATGTCACAATGGTTTGAAGACGGTTTGTAAGTGTTTGTGAACAGGTAATCTTCTATCCAAATCCCCGACAACCTCGATGGTGGTATGTTATATCTTCAACTCCTTGAGGTGCGAGAGTATACGATCAAAGTGATGTTCCAGGCATAGATGAAGAAAATATGCAAATAGAGGGATCGATATTACAAGGGATGGAGGCCACCGCAAGCTTGGAGCCCGCATCGGCTAACAATGATGGAAATACAAAAGTCGTAGAATTTTTTGAGAACGAGACAGACTCGTTATTTTGTGGTGACATGTCTATCGACCTTCCAGTGGATGCAGAGTTGTGTCAGGAGATTAACATGGGACCATAGAATACTTCATTCTTGGAGAATTGTATTACTCAATTCGTTGTTTAGATCTTCCATAAAGGTAGATAAGATATGCATTTTAAGAGGGATTTTTCAAAAATGGTTTATATTAATGTGCTTTGTATAGTTTAAATTGATTATTCTAACATTATTTTTTATCTGTGCAGGTATCGACATTTTCAGGATGAGTCGAGGGATGAGCGATGAGGAGTTTCAGGAGATGATGGCACGTATGTCTCCAGATCAGCTCGCGAGATTCAGAGAGATAGCAGATCAGGAGCTGTCTCGTTCTTCGTCAGGGCACTCTACTAGATCAGCTTCAGCGCGATTAGATGCTTCAGCTTTGAGCAGACGATCTGGACGCTCGCGACTTGGGCCAGAGGGAGGGACTGCGACTGCAGGAGGATCAGGGGGGTGCTGCTGTGAAGACACGGACGCGGTGTCTCCGTCTTGTCGTTCAGCTGGAGCTCGGTCACCTCCAGGATTTGTCACACCTGTGGGGACGTCCACTCCAGTTACTCCGGCTTTTGCGCAGCCGTCGGTAGATGTCACGCCTTTTGGTGGCACTCCTTTTGGTGGCACCCCCTCTGGTGGCACTCCTTTTGGTGGCACACCCTCTGGTGGCACCCCTTTGAGTGGCACTCCGGGAGAGGGTACCCCCGTCGGTACACCGGATGTTCAGGGGTCTCCTCGATATGCCGAGGAGCATGGACGGAGATGGGAGAGGGCCCATACAAGGTACACTCCTAGGGATTATGGATACCTAGTGGATGGCAAGTCAGGAGCCATGATCATGAATGATGAGGGGAGGAGGGTGATGGCTCGCATGAGGGAGTTGTGCCAACAAGTTTTTCGGCACAACGTCCTAGATCATTGGAGAAACATACCGGAGGGGAGCAAGGAGTACATAGTAGCATCCTTGCACGAGGAGTTCCCGGTGCCAACCGCAGTGGATAGATTCTCTACGGGCTGGATGATGGATTGCATGCGTGCATACATGTCACATAGACGATCCGACGTACGCAAGGCAATCAAGAGTGGGGCTCCAAAGCCCCAGTGGTTAGATGCAGATGACTGGCACCGACTGAGGGAGGAGGCTACAAATTCGCCAGGACGTTGGAGTCAGCAGTGGGAGGCGGCGAGGGCACGAATCGTTGGATCTACCTCCCTATTCTCATTCACAACTCTTAATAGGCATATCCATAGCCATTTAGGGGATCTACCTCCATTTTCTCATTCATAGCTTTCAATAGGCACATTCTATGCTTTCAATTTACTACATAGTCGAAATTTATCCTTCAAAGTTCTATAAGTATGGCTTTAATGGACAAAAGAAACCTAGCACCCATGTTACAATAGAAACTTGTAGGCCTTAGTTGTATGAAACACTAGGAGACATAAAGAAGTTTGGAGACAGAGACAAAGAAGTTTGGGGAAGAGGAGAACTCTGTAAAGTCTGGAGACAGAGACAGAGGAGTTCTTATGCAATAAAGTGAGTACAACTTGAACACTTGCTGCTCTATACAAGTGTGAAATACACTCAAAGATTTTTACAAACAAGCTCAAGTGTGGTGTTCCCATGCGGTGTACAATAATGGAGATTCAGAATGAGGTCCTATGGTTATGAGTGTATGCACCCAATGCAGCTCGGGATCGTCAACTTTGGGAGGCCTACTGTGTCTCCCAATGACCTATCCAGGGTTTGTGATGGGTTTGTTCAATACTTCCAGCATTCAATGTGGGCGACTTTGTCTCATTTAAGATGGATGGTCTCAAGCACCAAGCTTGAGATGCTTTGGCAGCTTCCTCACTAAAACTGGATATGTGGTCTTGGTTCCAACCTTCCAAGGTTAGATTTACTTCAGCATGCTAATACTTGGGATATATTTGGATAGGATGTATGTTTTCTAAAGTGACTCTTTCCTTTTCGTAGTGCTCAATATGTGGGTAGAGTCATGACATGTTCTTTCAAATCACTAGGCTTTGATATTAGGAATGATCCATGAGCCGATGGATGCTTTCAAGAACCTGTTGGGCCATTTGCATTTGTGATTCAATCAGTTCTTTCTCGATCGGTACATCATCTTGGGAGTGGCGGCCACAGGACATATTTGGAGGACTTTGTAAGATTCTCTTTTGTTTTGCTTATTTGTTTTTTTGAGATATTCTTTGTACTGACAATCATGTTTCTAACAATTAGCATTTTGTTTTCTTTACAGCACTCCATTACAAATCGCGATCCGCAAGGCCTTGAGACTCGATATGCGGAGAGGCACGGTCTCAGATCATTGATCGACCGATTGTATAGACGCGGCGGCCCAGTAAGTCACTGATCTTTCTTATCCGTAGTTACCATGAGATATTTGAATGCATTATTGTATGGTGGATTGATATGTTGTTTCTTTTTCTGCAGAATCCGTTTGATGCTCCTTTACAGCGGGAAGAGCTTTCGGGGGACGACGATTTGTAGCTCGCCCTTGGATCCTTAGAGCTCACATACCTTTAGTTTTTAGTCGCCCGATCTATGTAGACATTTTCTATGTATTAGTGATATTGTTTTATGATTGTACCAATCGCATTTTATGTGATATCATGTATTTATTTCATCCATCAGTTTTATGATTTCAGTATACATTCTTTTTGTTTGCAAACGCTTTGTATGCAGCAGTGCAGAAACTATTTTGTATGGCTCTCATACAGCACATAGTGCTATATGTGGCAGGGCAGCTTGCTGCCCTGCCACAATTTTTTTTTTCTCTGTTACCGTCGCTATTTGCGTCGCAAATTTACTGCACGCATCGCTATTGTCGTCGCTATTAGCGTCGCAAATTCTCTGTAACCGTCGCTATATGCATCGCTATTTACGTCGCAAATTCTCTGTAACATATAGCAACGCATATAGTGACGATTCTATGGCGTCGTCAATAACGACGCTTTTTGCGACGACGGGGGCAAATTTTGTTGTTTGTATTTTCGTCGCTTTCAACGTCGCTATAAGGTCTATATCTTGTAGTGAAAGTAAGAAGGAGTGAGGAAGAAGAATAAGAGAAGTGGAAGAAAGAAGGGAAGAAGGTGAGGTAGATGAAGGGAAAAAGAGGTGTAAGTAGAAGGTGAAGGGGATAGAAGAAGAGAAGTGTTCCAAGAGTAAGAAGAAGAAGGTGAATAAGAAGAATAAGAAGAAGGGGATAGAAGAAGATAAGAGTACGAAGAAGAGGAAGCGTAGGAGAATATGAGAAGTTGAGGAAGAAGACTAGGAGAGAAGGGAAGTGGAAGCAGTTGAGAAGGAGAAGCGCATTAATAAGAATAAGTAGGGAAGTCGGCCAGAAGGGTCGGTAGGGGAATAGGAAAGAGATATATATATATATATATATACATATATTTCTCTTTTTTTTTCTCACCCTTGCTCTAACACATCAACTCGCACCACCTCACTTACTCGCACCACCATCCTTGAACCGCCTAGGGTTTGCACAATCTTACAACTCGCACCACCTCATTTGCACTAGGTCATTCGCATTCGCACCACCTCATTTGCACCACCTAGGTCACCACCTCATTCGCACCACCTAGGTCACACTCATTCGCACCACCTCATTCCCATTCGCACCACCTAGGTCATACTCATTCGCACCACCTCATTTGCATTCACACCACCTCATTCGCATTCACACCACCTCATTCGCACCACCTAGGTCATACTCATTTGCACCACCTCATTCCCACCACCTAGGTCACACTCATTCGCACCACCTCATTTGCATTCGCACCATCTCATTCTCACCACCTAGGTCACATTCATTTGCACCACCTAGGTCACACTCCTTCGCACCACCTAGGTCATACTCATTCGCACCACCTCATTCACACCACCTCATTTGCATTCGCACCACCTAGCTCACACTCATTCACAACACCTCATTCGCACCACCTAGGTCATACTCATTCGCACCACCTAGGTCATTCGCATTCGCACCACCTAGGTCATACTCATTCGCACCACCTCATTCGCACCATCTAGGTCATACTCATTCACACCACCTCATTCGCACCACCTAGGTCATACTCATTCGCACCACCTCATTCACACAATCTAGGTCATACTCATTCGCACCACCTCATTCGCATTCGCACCACCTAGGTCATACTCATTCGCACCACCTAGGTCATACCCATTCACACCACCTAGGTCATTCGCATTCGCACCACCTAGGTCATACTCATTCGCACCACCTCATTCGCACCACCTAGGTCATACTCATTTGCACCCACCTAGCACCTTATTCACTCACACCACCTCTTATCACTCACTAGTACCACCCCAACCCCAATCCCTCAAAAAACCTAATTATCACTTGCACCAATCACCCCTCACTCATACTCCTCTCTCACTAATCCCCCACTTACTTCTCCACACTCATCTCTCACTCATCCCTACTCACTCATCCTCTCTTAACATTACAACAGCTAAATTCTTGTGGGAACAGGTGATCTCTCGCTTTGGCTGCCCCGACATGTGCAACAGTGTTCCGACATGTGCAACAGTGTTCCTTTGATAAAGGTGACCTGGTACTCTTGTATTCTCTTAAGGGCCATAAACAGAAATTGAAACTTCACGACCTAGGACCGTATCGCGTTCGTCAAATTAGCAGGATGGGCAATGTTGAGCTTGCAACCCTAGAGGGGGAAGGCATAGGACATTTCAATGGCAGCTGCATTAAGAAGTATTACCCCCCAAACCATTATTTGCATGAACGCCCCATGCACCCTCCTGATGTTCCTGTTAGTGCGGTCATGGTGGCTGAACAAACCTAGTATGAGCAACTTGAGCAGAAGGCAGATGCTCATAAGTTGGCTTCATCTAGCACCACACAGAATTCCTCTTCATTTTTTAATGTACGAGCTGTTTCCATTTCTTTACTTGACCCTGAGGATGACCTTGTCATTCCCCCCAGCTTCCCTTCGAATCCAGTTGACTGCTACCAAGCAGGTCACTACTGACGCTCTCATTGATGAAGGTTCTGACTTCAACACCCTTCCATATAACCTCTGGATGGATTTGGGCCAACCCACCTTGACACCCACTCACACTAAGCTTAACCCCTATGGTGGCCAACCTTACTCGCTCTTGGGTAAATGTAAGCTTTTGCTTACTATTGCAACTGAGAGCATCCCTCTTCTTTTTTATGTTCTTCCAAACCGCGAAGATGTGGGCAAGGAACTTCTCTTGGGCCGACCTTTCAAGTATCAGGTTCCATGCACTATCAACTATGTTGATCAGTGCATTACATTGCAATTTCCAGGTGCCCATGTAGTTTCTGCTTTCAGTAAAGGGGATCTTTCTGCGGGGCCAACGCCAATATCTCTTCCCACCCCTTCTCAGTCCGGTAGTTCCTTATTTCATCAGTTGTTGCAAGCCCAACATCACCATGCTACTCCTGTTAGTCGCGCCTCAAAACCCATGCCTATGAAGTTTCCTCACTTCCAGTGGCAACCTCGCCTCCCCTCACAACCTCCATTTCCACCTTCACTGTCAAGATTGTGGGAGAGAAGGAAGGAGTCTCACTTGAAGCTTTCTTGCTTGCACAATGGGGGAATACACACAAGGGTGGAGGCTGAAACAGTTTTCCTCTTCTTAGTTGTGTAAGCCAAAAGAACTCTCATACAAAGAAATAGAAGAACCCTATATATGGGTCTCAAACCAAACTCAACTAACTAAGGTGGCATACTAAGTGAGCCATGAACTAGAGTAGATAAGGATAGCTATCATGTAGCTATTATTCATGGGCGGTGTACCAACCGCGTCTGCAACTGACAAGTCGGTGACATAAAGACACAACGGTCACCCTGGTGTATCACGAGTGGAGCTTGATATCTCAACACTCCCCCTCGAGCTCAATCCCAATTCCTGCACACCAAGCAGGTCTCTGAACTTGCGCAGCTTCTCTGCGCCCAATGCCTTCGTGAATATGTCAGCTACCTGGTCCTCTATGCTGACATAAACTAGATCAATAAGACCTAGTAAAACCCTCTCTCGCACATAGTGATAATGCACCTCAATGTGCTTTGTTCTAGCATGATAGAGTGGGTTATTTGCCGAGTGTATACTACTCATGTTGTCACAATAAATGACAACTGGCCCATCTATAGACTGATGCATATCATAAAGTAGCTTATGCAACCAAGCTACCTCACATGCAACCATTGCTGCACCCCTGTACTCAACCTCTGTGCTCGACAAGGCAACTGTAGGCTGTTTCTTGCTGCTCCAAGTGACTGCAGCACTCCTAAAAGAGAACACATATCCACTGGTAGATCGTCTATCAGAAATACTACCAGCCCAATCAACATCAGTGTATCCATGCAACTGTATTTGAACCCCAGTCTCATAAAATAGTCCATACTGCAATGTGGACTTCACATACCTGAGTATGCGTCTAGCCGCATCCAAATGTGGTTTTCTTGGAGCCTGCATAAACTGACTTACCAATCCAACAGCATAGCTCAAATCTGGCCTGGTAATAGTCATATAAATCAAACTTCCTACTATGCGTCTGTACATAGTAGGGTCTTCTAGAAGCTCACCTACATTTATGCTCAGCTTCACATTCTGCTCCAAAGGAACTGAAATAGGCTTACAGCCTGTCATCCCATATTTGGACAGCATGTCCAATCCATACTGCCTCTGCAAGATTTGTATCCCACTTGGTGATCTAATCACCTCAATGCCCAAGAAATAACGCAGCTCTCCCAAATCCTTCATCTCAAACTTCTGCTTCAATAGCATTTTCACATGAAGGATATCTTCATCACTGTCACTTGTCATAATCAAATCATCAACATAAATGACAAGTAGCATAATACCTTTCTCTATTTTTCTCACATAATGTGAGAAATCTGCCTTGGAAATCTGAAAGCCAATAGTGACAAGATACTGTCCTATCTTCTCAGACCATGCTCTAGGTGCTTGCTTCAAGCCATACAAGGCTTTCTTCAACCTGTAAACAAACTCAGGATGAACAGCATGCACATAACCTGGTGGTTGCTCCATATAGACCTCTTCTTGCAAATCACCATGCAAGAAGGCATTCTTTACATCCATCTGATGTAAAGACCATCCCTTTGATGCAGCCATAGCAATGACTGCTCTTACGGTTGCCATCCTTGCAACCGGACTGAATGTTTCTTCATAGTCAATGCCATATGTTTGTGCATACCCCTTGACTACTAATCTTGCCTTGTATCTGTTCACAGAACCATCTGCATTGTGCTTCACCTTATAAACCCACTTACAGCCAATTGCATTTTTACCTTTAGACAAAGGTACCAATTCCCATATAGCATTTGCTTCCAAGGCATCCATTTCTTCATCCATGGCTTTCTCCCATTTTTCTTTTCCCATGGCTTGCTCAAAAGAAGTGGGTTCTGGTTCCTGTATCACTTTAACCATATATGCATAGTGAATGGCTGTAAATCCATCATATTTTAGCCTATCCACAGGATACCTAGCTCTCGTAGACTTGCGCAAGATAGGTTCACTCCCAGGTGCTCTCAAAACATCCCTGGTCTTCCTTACTCCAAGTGTAACAATAGAAGGAATACCCAACTCATCATCAATGCTCTGTTCTGAGCCACTGGATTCACCATCCACATAAGAGTGACCTGCATTCACATCAAACATGGGCTAATCAACCTTCTCTTTTCCTTTTCGTGATACCTACATACCACTATCTGAATTGCTTTGAGAAGATTCTCCTGATCTCAATCTGCCTATCCATGGCGAAGAATGTGAACCACTGCTAGAGGACGCTCCAGGTCCACTAATATTTTGTGACTGCTGCTGTGAATTCTGTGCAGCATTACCATTTTGTGCATCTACATCATCAATCACATTTACTGGTTTTTACCAGCTACTCATCTCATAAAAAACAACATCTCTGCTCACTGTAAACTTACGAGTAGAAGGGTTATAGCATCTATACCCTTTTTGCTGCAGAGAGTAACCAATAAAGATGCACTTCTCAGCTTTTGGATCCAACTTGGATCTCAGCTCATCTGTCACATGTACATAGGCAATGCAACCAAAAATTTTCAAATGAGAAATATCTGGTTTCCTACCATTATACCTCTCCTCTGGAGTCATTCCATGTATTCCTGCAGTGGGAGTCCTGTTCATTATGTAGACTGCTGTAGCAACTGCTTCAGCCCAATAAAAATCTGGCAAGTCTTTTTCATTGAGCATGGCACGAGATACCTCTCCAATATGCATGTTTTTCCTTTTTGCAATTCCATTTTGTTGTGGGGTATGACTGCATGAATATTGCTGCTTTATGCCATGCTCCTGCAGGAACCTTGCAAACTCATTTGAGAGGTACTCTCCCCCTCCATCTGACCTTAGGCGTTTTATCTGCAGGCCTGTTTCTTTTTCAACCATAGCTTTAAGAGTTTTGAAATGCCCAAAAGCTTCACTTTTCTTTTTCATAAAATACACCCAAACTTTTCTGCTATAGTCATCAATAAAAGTGACAAAATAATGACAGTCTCCAAGAGATGCAGCTTTAGTAGTCCACACATCAGAGTGGATTAAGTCCAATGGCTTCTCACTCTCTTGAACATGTCTAGGAAATGGTTTCCTTGCCTGTTTTCCAAACTGACAGGCTTCACATACCTTGTGCATTTCTGCAACCTTGAATTTGGGCAATCCTGCAATAATATTTTGGGTCTGCATTGATTTAAGTCGCTGTACATTAACATGACCAATGCGCTTATGCCGGATATCAATATCTGCAACTACACCAGTCCCATGTGCAAACATTGCTGCACTCAATTCAGGCATGTCTGCATCCAATGTAAACGTTCTACCCTTCTTCTTTCCTTTTGCTATCAAGCGACCTTTATTTTTCATATCCTCAACAAAGCATCCATGAGGATTAAATCTCACCTGCAAGCCCTGCTCAACCATTTGACCAACAGAAACCAGATTCTTGGTGATATTCAGGACATGAAATACATCTGACAGGTATTTCTTTTTCCCATCCTGCATAGACAAAGGAAATTTTCCAATGTGCACAATAGGATGTGCAATATCATCACCAGTCTCCACAAATCCTGGTTTTTCCATTTTCCTTGCATCCTCCATCCATTCTGCATGACCTGTCATGTGGTTTGATGCACCTGAGTCAACATACCATACATCATTGCTTTCTTCTGCACTTGTCACAGAATTGTTCATGTGCTGCACCATAAACAAATGCTCATTTCTGTCATCACCTTGTCTACTAGAAGATGCATAATTCCCTTGTTGCAGTTTTTCATTCATGATGTCATTCTGCTTTTTATAGCAGTCTTTAGCCATATGACCCATTTTACCACAATAGTAGCATTCAACATTACTGTTTGCATTTTGGCCTCTTTGCCATCCACCACGATCTCTTTGGCTCCCCCTGCCTCGAGTTACCACGTCCTCCTCCATAGGACTGGTTTTCTTGAGTTTTCTGCATATTCTGATTTCTGCCACGGCCTTCAAATCAGCCTCCTCTACCTCTGCCTCTACCTCTTCCAGCATTTGAGTAGAAGACAGCTTCTTTTGAAGTTCCTCCTGAAGAAGATGCACCACCATTTCTCTGCTCCTCAGAAATTAGAAGAGCAATCAACTCCTCAAAATCAGGAAATCTTTCACGAACTGAAATGGATGTCCGAAACTGTGCATAATCCTTTCCTAGACCATTCAAGGTCACAGAAACTAAATCATCATCTTCCACTGGCGACCCAATGGAAGCAAGTGCATCTGCAATCTTCTTCACCTTCATGTGGTAGTCATTGATGCTCATACTTTCTCTTTGGACATTATGCAACTCCTGCCTGAGTTGCATTTTCCTGGCTTGCGTATTTGTGCTATACATTTTTGACAAAGTATCCCATGCCTCCTTTGGTGTACTTGCATCTTGAATATGCACAATCATAGAGTCTCAAATGCTGATAGACAGCCAATACATAACTTTCCTGGCTCTCTCATGCAATGCTTTAAATGCGTGCATTTGCTGTTGATTGGGAACATCAGGAAGAACTGGTTCTTCTTCATTTTCTGCAACAAATTCCCAATATCCTTTTCCCATAAGGAAATTCGTCACTCTAAACTTCCATGCTTGGAAGTTGTTCTTGTCAAGCTTTTCAGTGACAATCTGTGAAAGAGAATTAGATGCCATTACAGAACACTGCAAAAAATTCTGTCACTGCAAAAAACACAGCTTCACCCTCACAAGGGCAAATCTACAAAACTGGCGAAAGTGGTATTTGACCACACAGTCACTTCCTAGTGACGATTTTGCATAAACAGGAGCCAAGGATGATTCTGTAACTTCCAATGTCTCTGCACATAAGCATACGATGCAATTTCTGTGGTAACGTTTCACCGACCTGTAGAACAGTGGTCGCACAGCATAAAATTGGGCCTTTTCCTGAGTGCATGCAGAAAACTTCCGCCTCCAAAATAGGCCCCGAAATGGCCTCAAATAAAAAAAACAAGGTTTCCATGGGCTAAAGCTCTCCCCCGTAGCATATACTGCCCTCTTGCTTTACTGCGAACGGCGTCTCAACCTGAGACAATGCACTCCTGTACTTTCCGGCTGTGCTACCTGCAGAGATCTGCTCCCAAAACAGAAAATGAAAGCAACACTACTCCTCTTACCAGAACACCGCGAGCATGGCTTGCTTTCTTGAGCTCCTTACCACGAACAAGGCTCTGATATCATGTCAAGATTGTGGGAGAGAAGGAAGGAGTCTCACTTGAAGCTTTCTTGCTTGCACAATGGGGGAATACACACAAGGGTGGAGGCTGAAAACAGTTTTCCTCTTCTTAGTTGTGTAAGCCAAAAGAACCCTCATACAAAGAAATAGAAGAACCCTATATATGGGTCTCAAACCAAACTCAACTAACTAAGGTGGCATACTAACTGAGCCACGAACTAGAGTAGATAAGGATAGCTATCATGTAGCTATTATTCATGGGCGGTGTACCAACCGCGTCTGCAACTGAGAAGTCGGTGACATAAATACACAACGGTCACCCTGGCGTATCACGAGTGGAGCTCGATATCTCAACATTCACCACCCTCAAAGCCGTTGCATCGGCAGCCGAGTCGACATCGTTGAACTCCTCCAAAGCCCACAATTTCCTTGTGCTAGGTGGCACGTGCTCTCTTGGAGGCTCAGGGCTATTACCAGGGTAGCACCTACATTTGGATTCCCAAACGATCTAACTTCTCATCTATCCCTTTTTCTTGGGCTTCATCCACCGTTCCTCTAGGCTTCTCAAAGCGCCGAATGTCTTATTCGCAGGTTTCTCATTCCTTCCTACCTCCAATCACCCCGTCTCATGGCGAGTCAGAGTCTACGCCCCATTCGCTTCCCTTAACCAACCACCTCCTAATAAGAAGTCATTTCCACTACCTTCCTCTGTCTCCTCATCTCCATCTTTCGCTCTGGAACCCCCTCCTGACCCTCTTCTCACACCTTCCCTTAGGCCCTCAACTTCCTCTGAGGCATCCTCCTCTTCCAATCTCTCTCGGCCAGTCCACCAGTTGGATCCGGCAGCCCAAGCTAAACTCCAACATGAATGCGGGGACCCGGTTCCACCTCATCTTCAGATTAGTTCCACTACTCCTGATCCCCCTTCTGGTCTAAAACCTCTGCTCATTTGCCGCTCTCTTAGTGGCATGGCTGCGGACTTGGCCCCGAAGGACAACGCCTCTGATGCTAGTTGGTTACTCCAATTCGATTCTATGTTTACCACCTTTGCGAAATTGTTTGCTATGATTGACCTCGGCCTTGCCAACAATGAGGCACTTGAACTTGCTACTCGATGGAATCCCACGTGGGAGGAGCATGAACATCTCTTCCGCAAAAGTCTCTTGGTGCAGGCTGAGTACGTCAAGACTCTTCCTCAGAAGCATCTCCAGTCCTCCCGATTAATCTCTTCTTATGCTCCAGTGACCAAATGTGTTGATTCCGCCGAGCTTGCAGCTCTTACCACCAAACAAACCACTTCTAGTCTTTTCTTACGCCTCTGGTATAACCATCGGCTTGAGATTGCTCAGGCTGGCAGTCGTCTGATGACCACTGCGGAGCAACAGCGCGCCATTAGTAACCTTCGATCTGATCCTACATATCATTCTCCTGTTTCACTCCATGCCATCATTTTGGCTCGTGACCTAGAAGTGCCTTCCAATTTGCAACACCATTCCCTGTTTAATAAAATTCTAACGGCGGAAGAACTACATGTGGCTAGTCGCTTTGCTGGTCCATGTCTCCTCACAGATATTACCACTTATTTGTGTGGTTTGGCTATGCGCCCATTTGACCTTGATACATTTGCGGAATTGGAGTATAACCCCAACTTTTACGCTTGGTGGATGTCCATCCTTCCTTCATTTTCCTCGTCCACCTAGTTGTCTTTCCATTTTCTTTGTCCATACTTCATCTTCTTTTTCTTTTTCCTTTTTGTGTTGCCCTGTCATCTTTTCCGTCCTTTGTCGCTTACCCCTACAAGCTAGGAAGCTTGCTTGGTCTTTTTGTTGCAGGAGGGCAATTGGCAATCCATTTTGGCATTATTTTTATAAAAAGGCAAAGGCAATCCACTTTGGCATTATTTTTATAAAAAGGCAAAGGCAATCCACTTTGGCATTATTTTTATAAAAAGGCAAAGGTATAGTTTGACTTTTATATTTTGTGTGATGGTTAGCTAGAAATTTCTCAAGATGTGGTCTTATCTTTTGATTAAGCAGATGACAGGTTCACAGTTTGAAATGTCTACAATGTCGACATTGGTGGCTATCAAGGATCATCATTATGAGGACAGGGGAGTATTCACTATGGAGCAATGCAAGGAGTTTGGTCTAGAGACCAGCATATGGAGTTTTGGGGCCTTGAAGTTTTGTCAACTTACCAACTTGGAGAATATTGTCAACAGGTATCCTAAAATTGGGGAGTTGGTGGCTAAATGTGGGCTAACCGACTATATTAGAGCAACCAATGGGCCTATTCACTTTGCCAGTTGCTACAACTTTGTTCAAAACTACGATCCTAAGACTAAAACAAGTAGGATGAGCTACTAGGATGAAAAAGAGAAAAAAGTTGGGGAGGTAGCACTTACTTCTAAGCTGATAGAACAAGCCTTAGGTCTTTGTCAAGGGTCAAGAGGGCATGGTAAAGCTAGTAAAACTCATCTAGTAGATCAAAGGTGGGAGGGTAAGCCTAATGTTACTACTGGTGGTCTATTGTTCTCTGCCATTGAGGAGTTGGATCTTAGAGCCAGTGCACAGGTGTTTCACCATTTGTTTACCTACAACAAAACCAGCACTCGTGCAGGGAGAATACCCAAGGGCTTCATGGAGGATATCTTACCAGACACGATACTTGATGAGGATTTAAATAAGTTTTGGATGGATCAGATTTGTGAATCCCTTGCCAAGGCACATGAGACTCTTCCTAAAACTCCTGAAGGGAGACTCACCACTACTGAGGCCAAGATATGCATGATAAATTACGGTGGTGCACTCAATAAGGTCATCACCACAGCCTTGGGACTCTCCGAGCCCTTTCAGGTGACACCCGCAGTTGCTGAAATGGGTCAACTGAAGGACAAACGACCAAGGGAGGAACAAGAGCCAAGTGTTGAGAGTTCACTAAAGAAGATGGGTCAAAAAAAGAGTAAGAAAGGAAAATTTAAGACAAAGCACCACGTAGCGATCGAGGAGTCACTAGAGAATGCACAACGCTTGGGGGAAGCTCTCCACAAGGAAAAGGAGAATCAAGCCACAACCATACAGGAATCATCCATTAATGACATGAGAGGGAAGGAAGCCTCCGCTCCACAGGAAGTTTAAGAAGACGTTGCTAGGAAACCTGGAGATTCTGACAAAGGAAAGGGAAAGACTCAAGGAAAACAACTGGTGATTGGTCCAGGAGATTTTCAGATGCTCATGACCACTTTACAAACCATGCAAGCCCAGATAAACATGTTGGAACATGATAGACAGAATGAAGAAATTACAGTCACTTCTAATGTAGAGAAGCTGCGACCGGATGAGACTACCACTAGTTCAAAAGTTTGCACAAGAAGGACATCAGCGAATTTGGACGGTCTTACCACATTAGAGCTCTTATGTGAAGAGTTGAAACAGGACAGGGATCAAGAAATTCTGGAAAATTTGGAATTAGAAAAGAAGTATGAGGCAGAGAGATCATCTCATCAAGAATTTTTGAAACACTCAGCCCAGCAGTTACACGACTTACAGACTCAGATTGTGGAGAACAATAAGGAGATGGAGGGGCTAAGGGAACAGTTGCGAGAAGTTGAGGTCCTGAGGAAAAGGGAAGAAATTCTCTGTGCTCAGGTTGCAGATCTCGTGGTTCAGTTAAAGGAGGAAAAGGCAAGGACGTCAACTCTCACCAGAGAGTTGTCAGAAGCACATCGGACTCAGACGAGATGAAGATAGCCTTTACAGGGTTGCAAGATACAATTGCAATGAGTCTGACTACTGCTGTCAATCAAGTTGAGGAAAAAGCTAACAGAGCTTACGAGGAGATGTTACAATAGCTACTCACAGACTTGGCTCATTCCCTTCACAAGGAACGCTAGTTTAAGCTTCATGCAACTACCTATCAACATGCACTATCATTACAGCAAGGGCTTTATCATCAGGCCATTTGCACTTTCTCATCCAAAAGCACCGATGATGTGGAGGAACTCAAAGCTCAGTTGGGAATTGCGACCGGTGCCTTAGCCAGTTTTCACCAGGGTAAGGAGCTCATGTTGTTGACCTCAGACCCAACTAGCAGCCAGATGATTGATCATTTGCATGACATGGGCTATAATGATCAAGAATTGAGGGATGTAGAAATGATGCAGCTAACATCTACTGAGCCATGTGACTTACAATATGAGACACTTGTTGAAGACCCTATTCCAGTAGAGGCTTTTGAAGATATGGTTCCTTCAGAGGATTATATGGATCCTCAAGATTTTGCTGAGCAGGAAGATGGAGCTACTGAGGAAATACAGGTACCCCCAAACAGTGTCGGACAAGGAACTTGAGGTCCAAGAGCGCTTTGATAGGATGGTTCAAGTTCTTAGGGCTTCCCCTCAGGATGTGCCAGAGTATTCCATTGACATGCAAGGCATTGAGACATAGAGAGAGGATCTAGATGAGCCCATTAAGACCTATAATGAGAAGCAGACGAGGGACGAGACCATCATTTTTTATTTCAATGTTTATCGAGATGCCAAATTCAGAACACCCTTACCAGTCAGTACAGTGCAAAAGCTTATTAAAGTGGGAGAGAAGATTGCTAAGAAGTGGTTGAAGAAACAGGATAGGTCGGCTTTGAAAGGAGCTTGTAAGATTCCCAAGGAGAAGAACAAGAGGGAGTATCTCACCGAGAAGCCACGAGAGGTGTGGAAACTTCAACCAGAATGGTGATATCCTATCCTTGAAGCGGATGAAATGGCCCATTTCGCCTTTTGCTACTCAAATCGGAAGACAGATGTACTCCATTGCCCCTATCCGAGAAGGTATGGCAGAAACTATGATGCTGAGAAGCATGGCAGGCATTAACTTTCCCAAAATTCCCAATATCAATGCTCCGCATGAGAGTGATATCTATCACTTCCAGTTGCGTGATCTGCTACCCTCTTTTGACATTTTCCTTAAACTCTACTCAAATTTCCCCGATCTTGCCTTCATAGTCACTTGCAATTATCTCCGCCTCATAGTCAAGCTCTTATAGTAGCCACCGACTCCCTGTGAAGATGGCCTGCCACCCTTATTCTTCGACATCAACACAGGGATTGACCGCATTGCCATGGCAAGACTTCTTCTTCAAGCTGTATTATTCCCCTCTTACTACGTAGCCTTGCTTGAGGATATGGTGGATAGCAAATTTGCTCGGTGTACCCATCCTTTTTATCCAGAATCACCCATTTATCTCCGAACCTTTCTTAAGCCATATCTTTTGAGCAAAGGGTGTCTTTCACTTACCTTGCAGCCACTTCCTGAGGAGTGACTCCCTTGTGCATCACATGATGGAAAAAAAAAAAGAGAAAGAAAAAAAGAAAAGAAAAGTATATATATATATATATATATATATGCACTCACATGCACTGCACTGCACCTAGGGGTCCTCAAGTTGGATGCGTCCAGTGGCTTTGGTTGGCTGGCTCCGTTTCTAACCCCCTAGCCCTTTTTCCATCTCCCCACACATTTGCTTAGGGCACATCAAGGTCAGGACATACCTAGGGAGTCTCGGCTCGCCTAGGTTAGACCTCTCACCCTGAGTCACGTGCACTTTTCATTTCTACTTCATTTATCTCAGTAACACCACATCACCTCAGGTCACCTACCACATGTGGTTGATCCAGTGGAGAACCATGCGCTTCAAGAATTCCTTTATCTATCCCACTTAGGTGTCTCCCTTGCATCTTCAACAACAACCTTTTTTTCTCTCAATACCTACCATTCTTTCCATCTTCATCAGATCAAGCTCCCTTGCTTCCTCATCATCAAGCATCATCATCAACAGAAGCACCCATGGAGAAGTCTTCTACCTATGTATTAGACTATGTATGCACGTGCACACACTACAGTATTTGCACCATAACCTATTCACGGTTTTGGGTCCTCAAGTGTGGGACAACACTTGAGGCTTGCCTAGAGTTTGACCCATCTCCCAAACCAACATCATCATATGTCCTGTGCACGATCAGAAGACTAGCACTTTTCCCCCAGGGAGTGACTGCACGTGAGGTTTTACTTTGCAGGTATCCGAGTTATGGAGAATCATGCGCATCACTTCTACATCAACATTGCATCTCCCATCTTCTACGACCTCTATTCCATTTTCCAATGACCATTCAATTTCTATTCATCAGAAGGATCAACAGTCAAGTGTATCTTCAGCATAGCCAACTTTTACAGGATTTGTCACCAGCAACACCATCAGTCTCACCATCTACCACAATTTGAGCACATCATTTGTACCACCCGTAGCAGGTAACATCCTCATCTTCAACAACCACCATTCTTCATCATCCACATCCATTTCTTCTCCATCAGGACTTCTACTTGATCAGGACTATTCCCAGCATTCCTCGTCTTCGGTCACTACAAGATATAGACCTTATAGCGACGTTTAAAGCGACGAAAATACAAACAACAAAATTTTCCCCCGTCGTCGCAAAAAGCGACGTTATTGACGACGCCATAGAATCGTCGCTATAACCGTCGCGACGCATATAGCGATGGTTACAGAGAATTTGCGACGATTCGTGCCCTCGCCGCCTCCCACTGCTGACTCCAACGTCCTGGCGAATTTGTAGCCTCCTCCCTCAGTCGGTGCCACTCGTCTGCATCTAACCACTCGGGCTTTGGAGCCCCACTCTTGATTGCCTTGCGTGCGTCGGATCGTCTATGTGACATGTATGCACGCATGCAATCCATCATCCAGCCCGTAGAGAATCTATCCACTACGGCTGGCACCGGGAACTCCTCGTGCAAGGATGCTACTATGTACTCCTTGCTCCCCTCCGGTATGTTCCTCCAATGATCCAGGACGTTGTGCCAAAAAACTTGTTGGCACAACTCCCTCATGCGAGCCATCACCCTCCTCCCCTCATCATTCATGATGATGGCTCCTGACCTGCCATCCACTAGGTATCCATAATCCCTAGGAGTGTGCCTTGTATGGGCCCTCTCCCATCTCCGTCCACGCTCCTGGGCATATCCAGGAGACCCTTGAACATCCGGTGTACCGACGGGGGTAACCTCTCCCGGAGTGCCACACAAAGGGGTGCCACCAGAGGGTGTGCCACCAAAAGGAGTGCTACCAAAAGGCGTGGCATCTGCCGACAGCTGCGCAAAAGCTGGAGTAACTGGAGTGGACGTCCTCACAGGTGTGACAAATCCTGGAGGTGACCGAGCTACAGCTGAATGACGAGACGGAGACACCGTGTCCGTGTCTCCACAGCAGCACCCCCCTGATCCTCCTGCAGTCACAGTCCCTCCCTGTGGCCCAAGTCGCGAGCGTCGAGATCGTCTACTCGAAGCTGAAGCATCTGATTGCGCCGAAGCTGATCTAGCAGAGCGCCCTGACGAAGAACGAGACAGCTCCTGATCTGCTATCTCTCTGAATCTCGCGAGCTGATCTGGAGACATACGTGCCATCATCTCCTGAAACTCCTCATCGCTCATCCCTCGACTCATCTTGAAAATGTCGATACCTGCACAGATAAAAAATAATGTTAGAATAATCAATTTAAACTATACAAAGCACATTAATAAAATCATTTTTGAAAAATCCCTCTTAAAATGCATATCTTATCTACCTTTATGGAAGATCTAAACAACGAATTGAGTAATACAATTCTCCAAGAATGAAGTATTCTATGGTCCCATGTTAATCTCCTAACACAACTCTGCATACACTGAAAGGTCGATAGACATGTCACCACAAAACAACGAGTCTGTCTCGTTCTCAAAAAATTCTACGACTTCTGTATTTCCATCATTGTTAGCCGATGCAGGCTCCAAGCTTGCGGTGGCCTCCACCCCTTGTAATTTCGATCCCTCTATTTGCATATTTTCTTCATCTATGCCTGGAACATCGCTTTGATTGTATACTCTGCACCTCGAGGAGTTGAAGGTATAACATACCACCATCGAGGTTGTCGGGGATTTGGATAGAAGATTACCTGTTCACAAACACTTACAAACTGTCTTCAAACCATTGTGACATAAACCATGTCGTATTACAATTAGCAAGCAAATGCCTAGTTGCACCTGTTCACAATGGGCCGGCAACACAAAGGTGTCGCGCAAATCCATCCATTTTTTTTCGGAATCTATTTCGAGAAATCCAGATGGACCTCGTCGAACTGTTGCGCGAGCTCCTCCAAGTACCACTTTGAACCACTGCACGTCGAATATTATCATGGAGAAGCTACGGTAATCCATCGTAATAATACTTTGCAAATTTCCAAAATACTCCATCTCATCCACAACCGTGTTCGGATCCGTTGCTCGTCGCCGGCTCTCTTGCTCAAACCTTGCCATGACACCACAGTCCATTGTGGAGCACATTTTGTCAATACGCTCCACTCGAAAATGCCGTCCACGCGACCACCCTGCACTATATATTTTGTACTGCACATTGAAACACTCAAATTAGATGTAGCAAGCAAATTTAGATACGACACATTCTAAACCCCTCATTACCTTTGGACTACATCCCCTCGAGAACTCCCACTCCTCCATTGAGACCTCTGTCCCTTCGCTGGATGCTGCGGTCAAGGCTCCATGCAACCATCGTGTTGACATAAACCGCGGCATCTCCTCCATGCCTTCGGGATATCGAATCGGTCGGTGACGCGTACTGCGTCGGAATTCAGCTCGTGCTTCCTCTCGATCTTGCCTTGCAATTTGGTACTTGGCGAGCTACGTCTCCATGGAGGCATGGTGCAACATGTAAAAGCGATTCACCTTCTCTTCCATTGAGGCATCCATTCTTTTTTCTACCCCATTTCCAACCACCACATCTCCAGTCAGCCTGTCATCGTCCTTCAGCGTCCATAGCATTTCATTGTCTGGTTCCACCGTTGGTAGCCATTGTGAGATATGCACTAACGCCTCTGACACCAACCAACCTTCTGCCATGCAACCTTCCGGACGAGCTCGTTGTCGCACAAAGCCTTTCAGGGTTTTCATGAAGCGCTCCAGGAAGAACATCCATCGCGTATGGACACGTCCAGCAATCTCCATTTCATCCACAAGATGCACAAGAAGGTGAACTTGTATCGTAAGCATGCTAGTGGGCAGGTATTTCTCAAAGAGACAGACTGTCTCAACTACTCCCCGCCTTGCGGATTCAATAGAGGACGTCTTAATCTCTTTCTGTGAGATCCATTGCACCAAAGTCGACAACTTGTAAATGGCCCCGCGAATTTCTGGAGTTAGGCATCCTGCGATCGCGATCGGTAGGACAAACTGCCACAAATGAGAAAGCATTAAGAATAATGGTCACTTTGCAAATTTCAAAATGTCCACGCTCATTAAAATCCATTCTGTTCACAAACGTGACATATCTTATGCCAATCATGGGATTTTAGCCCAGAAATCTAGTCATCTTTAGAAAATGCGAACCGGAGAGAACGCATCATACCCGTCGGAGTGCGGATAGACTTGATTACTTGCTTCACAATGCGCTCTTCTTTGGTAGACAAAACCCAGGGAGCGCAAGGAAGCTGCACTCCCCCTTCAGCACTCGACTGCGGCCAAAGCACCTCCATCTTACCTACCTTCTTTAAATCCATTCGTGACCCTATAGTGTCTCTCTTTCCTGTGATGTGGTCCCATAGCAAGCTGCCCACATTTTTGAAAATATTCATGGGATCCAACAAGTGGTTGACCTGTAAGTGGGTCCAATATGGCAACTCGTAGAAAACTGAGAACCGCTGCATTCCATTTGGATGTGAATCCGGGTTTACCATTTTCAGCTCGTACCAGCTTGCAACATTCATACGTGCTGGAGGTCGTCCAAGAAAACCTTCCCTCAGTTCATGATCCTCCGGTAAGAAAGCGGCGTGTCCTTGATATACCATCTTCTTCATGGTTCGTGACCTTCGGGAGTCTAACTGTGGCCCACACAATGGACATGCATGATAACCTGAGGTAACGAGACCTGCAAGGCGATCCACGACCTAGTGAATACTTGATTGAATGAAATAAAATATAGATATTACCAGCGAGAACAAAGGTCTGCTCACCTGAGCACTCTCCCAATCCCGGAAAGTCATGCATCGTCCACATGAGAATGGCTCGAATGTTGGTTGACCGCCGACCATCGCGCCTGCTCATATCTTGCACCGTGACCCCCTCCTCCCACAAAATCTTAAGCTCATCGACTAATGGACGAAGATACACGTCCATATTTTTTACTTTGTAGCGGCCCGGGACGAGCAAGCTAAGGATGAGATGTCCTTTCTTCGTAGAAAGCCATGGAGGAATGTTGTAGTTGACAAGCACTATAGGCCACACACTGTAAGAAGTCGAGCGCAGACCGAATGGGTTCACACCATCCATGGCGAGACCGAGCCGAAGATTTCTTGGCTCTCGCGCAAAGCTTGGGAAGGTAGAGTCAATGTGGCTCCATGCACGCGAATCTGCTGATATTCGTTGCACTCCATCCGTGGACCTATTCTGCACATGCCACATTGTCAAGCTTGCCATGGCAAACATGCGAAACATGTGGTTTATGCGGGGGATGAGCGGAAAGTGTCTGAGGACTTTTTGAGGGATGGTCTGCCCTTGCAAGTCCTGTCGATACTTGTGAGCACCACACTTTGGGCATGTCTCCATAGTCTCGTATTCATCGCGAAACAATATGCAGTCGTTGACACATGCATGGATGTTATTGTAGTCCATGCCAAGCTTCCGTAAAACATGTCGTGCATCATCACGAGACTCAGGCATGGTGTTTGCAGGTGGCAATATATGATATTCCAATAACCTGAAAAAATCATAAAACACCTTGAAAAATCTATCCATGTTTGCAATAATACTGTTTAAAAAAAAAAACAATGAAGTCTGTGTGCAAGGTACCTGAATAACTCAGTCACACTCATATCGCTCCAACCGTATTTTGCTTGCACACTTAAGAGTGCAAGCAATGTCTTCAACCGAGATACTTGGCACCCATCATACAATGGTATGGATGCTTCCTCTCTAAGCGGGTCAGATGTCTCAACATCCATGGGAATCAATGCATCGATCATTGCCTCCATCTCAGGCTCCAAGATTGTAGGCAAGTCGAGAAGGTTGTTTGTCTGCTCTGGCATTGACGGTATAGATGGGCCTTGCGAGTGGTCGATTGGCTCCTGCAATCCATCCATCGGACGTCCACGAACTCTTCTAATTGGCCGCAAAGGGTGCACTCCCCCTTGGGTCGAGACATCACCCCCCTGGATACAAAATTTACGAACAAGACCCAATCTTATTGTGTATGGTTTTCAATTAGCTTGAGAGTACAATGCATGAAAAATGCTAACTTCAAATTACCGTTTGCTGAAAGTCTGCAATCGCTTGATCAATGATCTCAGATTGAAACTCGCCAAATCGTCGTACGTGTTCTATAGACAATCGGTGTTTTCGTCTAATTGCCAACTTGCATTGAGAGCAAGGACATGGGACACGCTGATTAAGATACGACTCGCGGTCTTGAACAATAGGACCTTCTTCGTTTGCCATCTTATCTACATTACAGCAAACAAGGCTTAAATGGATAGCTTTATGGAGATGTACGTCAAGTTGCAAGTTGACCATAAACCTTGCATTGTATATAGTAGTCGAGAGATTTTCCGATGTTATATCTCGGCCTTGTATCATGCTCAACGATTTGTTTGTCCCGGTAGATAATTTTTTGTTATATCTCGGCTTTGAGTATAAGTAATCCATTTTAAAATTAATGCGCGCCATCTATGAAATTTTATAACTATAGTAATAAAATTTATTTCAATCAATTCTACTCATAGTCATAAGACCTGAGAGAAATTATCCTATACTCAATTTAAGGGTTTCTTCTTCTATAACAATAATTTTGGGTTCATTTTGATGAAGTACGTGGCCGTATGCAAAGCACATTGCATACCATTATCAATACGTATATTATCTTAAATTTCCTTCCCTTCTCTCTCCCTCTCTTTCTCTCCCTCTCCCTCTCTTCCTCTCTTTCTCTCACCCTCACCCTCTCCCTCTCGTTCTCTTTCTCTCCCTCTCTCATTTCCTCCCTCCCCCTCCCTCTCCCTCTCCCTCCCTCTTTCTCCCTCTCCCTCTCCCTCGCTCCCTCTCCCTCCCCCTCCCTCTTTCTCTCCCTCTCTCATTTCCTTCCCCTCTCCCTCCCTCTCCCTCTTCCTCTCCCTCTCCCTCTCTTTCTCTTTTTCTCCCTCTCCCTCTCTATCTCTCTTTCTCTCTCATTTCCTAAACAAGCAAAAAATAAAGTGATTTAAACTTCCTCCAAGAAAAAGGGAGAGGGAGAGATACAATGCACTCTCCCTTTCTTTCTCTTTCTATCTCTCTCTCATTTCCTTCCCCTTCCTCTCCCTCTCACTCTCTTTCTCTCTCATTTCCTCTCCTAAACAAGCAAAAAATAAAGTGATTCAAACATTAAACAAGCAAAAGGGAGAGGGAGGGAGAGAGAGAATGCACTCTCCCTCCTTCTCCCTCTCTTTCTCTTTCTCTCCCTCTCCTATTTCCTCCCCCTCCCTCTCCCTCTCCCTCTATTTCTCTTTCTCTTTCTTTCCCTCTCCCTCTCCCTCTCCCTCTCTTTCTCTCTTACTCTCTCGTTTCCTCTCCTAAACAAGCAAAGAAGAAAGTAATTTAAACATTAAACAAGCAAAAGGGAGAGAGAGAGAGAATGCACTCTCCCTCTCTTTCTCTCCCTCTCTCTCCCTCTCCCTCTCCTCTTTCATTTCCTCTCCTAAACAAACAAAAGAGAACGATTTAAACATTCAACAAGTAAAAGAAAGAGAGAGGGAGACTCACCAATGAGATATGGCGAGCGTGGGCGGCTTCTCTTTGCAACGAGGGCTCCTCCTCTCCTTCACAAACAACGACGGTGGCGGTGGCGGCGGCGGCGGCGGCGGCAAGTCTCTTCCTCCTCTTCTCTCACAAAGCCTTGGCTCTCTCCCTCGCTCTCTCCCTCGCTCTTGCTCTCAAAAGGCGAAGAAAACAAAATGAAAACGGCGCTCTGGTTTCGGCCGCGCTTTTTTTCCTTGCGGCGTCGCAATTGGCGTCGCTATTTGTGTCGCATTTCGTCGCTATATGCGTCGCTATTTGCGTCACAAATGCGACGCATATAGCGACGCCGATATCCGCCGTCGCTAATCAGTGTCGCTATTGCCCCATTCCCTTGTAGTGGGTGCAAGCTACAGCATGCTACCTACGACGTGAGTGCCCTGGGAATGGCACTCGTCTAGGGGGGAAATAATGTTAACGGTATTTTGAGAAGGCTGCAGAAAGCGCAAGTGCTAGATACTATTTTTGGGTGGATTACTATTTTGTGGAGCTTCATTGTATTACTTTGGGCACTTTTGTATTACTTTTTACTCATGGACATCATCAGACTATCATGGTTGTATTATTTTGTGAGAGCCGGGCTCACTCCCGTGCACATTGTATTTATCACCTGTAGTTGTAATTGTCGCACGCGCATGTGTTGCATGGGTTGCGCACATGTAATTGTGATTAGAATAGTGTAGGCTTGGTCTATTTAGGCTAAGGTTCAAGGATGTTTCAAGGATTGATCGGCCTAAAGCCCACTATGTGGGTAGGATGCCCAAAGAGGATGCAAACCCTAATTCACAGTTGTGGAAACCCTAAACGCAAAAGGTGCGCAAACCCTAACCCTAACCCTAAACACAAAAGGGACGCAAACCCTAAACGCAAAAGGGGCGCAAACCCTAACCCTAATTCTATGTCTATATAAGGGTGGGAGGTCTCAGTTGTATTCACCCCCTTTGGCACATTCATGCTGCGGAAGCTCTGTTAGTGCAACCATTCAATCTTTCTATTCTATCATCTTGCTTCCATTGTGTTGAGAGTGACTGAGAGGAAGAGAGTGAGAGGTGTGTTGTGCGAGGGACTGAGGGAAGGTGAAGCTCTTTGTCATCTTCTTTCTTTTCTCGTCGTCTCTACTAGCTCTTCGACTCGTTGGTGTACTTGGTCGTGGATGCAAAGGAGCGACGGCATCGATCGTGCTGATCGTGGTCGTGGAACTATCTTCGAGCCTTTGAAAGGTAAGTTAGGTGAGTTCATTACAACTCGAGCTAGTCTTGTGTTCTTGCTTCCTTGGGTTAGAGAGGAGAATGCTTGGTTAGTTAGAGCGGAGCGTGAGAGACAAGGTGAGAGATTGTCACCAACGTGAGTTGCAGCTTCTGAAAGAATAGAAGTCCGTCCAAAGTCCTGACTGTTGGTACATTTGCCTCAACAGCTATTGTTAAGACATCCAATGGCCTAATAAGGTGCATGATTCCTTTTTTGTATTGAAGCATTCAAGCTTAAAAGTTACAAAATATAGAGATTGTCAAAAGCCATTAGAGATGCTCAAAAGATACATGTATTCCTTTTGGCTAATAAGGTGTGATGGCCTAATAAACTGTGTGATCCACAATCAGCTAATTTTGTATATCTTTTGGCTCTCAACTTTCTCATGTGTCTGCCCACAAGCCCTCTTCATGTCAAGAAACTGCCCCATGTTATTCAAACGACAATCAACACTGGACCTACCAGAAGGTTGATGGACGCAATAATGGACATCATCTACTTCATATGCGTTGTCGCATCTAGTAGCAGTGCATCCCCTACCCCATTATTAGCCCTCAATTATATAGAGTCTAAAATGTGTACTTGCACCCTTGACAAAATCAAAAGAGAACTCTCTTCTCTCTTTCCTTCTTTTAATGTGAAGGTTCGATCACAAAGTATTTTGAGGTTCATAGAAAAAGATGCTATTGGGCTTCAAAAAGTCTTCCCAACACAGGCTTCAAAAATTTGTATTTCTAAGAAGCTTGTACCCCCACTTAGAAGACATGCTCTCTTCTCCTCATCTTTCTACATGTTGCAAGCACTTCTCTTACAACCTATCTAGATAATAGATCATATTTGAGCATTCTTATTGGTCCAAATGGTGCTTATGTTAATGCCCTCATTGTTAGATATGCTCAATGCCCCACCCTCATAAACTACCACCGATGATCCATGGTGATCAAAGTTGTAAGGCCCCCATTATGAGGAGAAGCCATATGTGAGCCCAAATATTGGTTAAGTCCTGGCTTGTATGTCAGATGAGGTCTATGGGACCGGATGGCACAAAGGTGACCATTGTGGGTCTAATCTTTGGGTTAGATGGAGTAGTTAAGTTGGTAGCAACTTGAGGCACATTGCATCAATTTGTGGGGTAAGGGAGTTATCAGGGACCCTTATGCAACGCCCCCGGTCCGACAGTAAAGAAAATATTCCCTGGAATATTTCCTGGCTGACTACTAGAGGCCCCTAATAATTGCATTGTTTGAATAATTGTGGGATAATTTTTTGTGTGGAAGCATTGTTTGAATAATTGCATTACATGGTTTTAATTTGCAAACTCTATGAATGATTGGGACAAATTTTCTCTTTTTAAGCATTTTTTTAAAATTAGAACACAATGCATGGAAAAACACATTCATATGAAAAAATCAGTTTTGAGGACTCAAGGACTAAAGGAAAAGGTCATAATGTTGATCCTTTGCTTTGGACGTTCCCCATGTGACTTGTAATTCACATGTTTCTAATGCAGATGATATGTCTCTTGATATGCAAAATTGGTCCAACATTTAGCACCCTACAAAAGCTAAAAGTTATCCACTCATATCATGGACATTTAAGTGGAGTACTGCTACATTAGACACTTATATTCTTTGTGAAGATGGTGGAGACTCACAATGTTGTGACTACTGTTCCTCTACCTATTACACCTCCTGAGCAATAGCACTCGTCTTCAAGAGAAGTATGAAGCTCATACAATTACAACACTCAAGTGTGTGTATCGCTCAATGAAACAATATTTAAATGGAAGATATTGTAGTTGATGCTTCTTTGCTCGATATTTTACAAGCCAATCCATCCTCTACACGAGAAAGTAGCTATTGCAATGAGATTCATCAACTCTGAATAGTGGATATCATCCCTAGAACTACGCACATGATGAAAGAGGGAGAGGGCACATACTCCAAGGAAATCTAATGGCAAATCATGCTAAATACAATGCAAGAGATGATCAAGGCCAATGTAATGATGAAACCTTCTAGATAAGGATGTTTGTGAGCATCGAGTACTTCAAGGAATGTGCCAGCCACAAGAACAAGTTGCTCAAATTCTTTGTTTGGAGCTATGACGAGGGAGTTGGGACGAGGGTTTTGAAAAAGATGTCTCGATAAAAGCCCACAAGATGATCTTTCCTCAGACAAGTCCCATGACTTGCAACAAGTGTGGAGAGCAACATTCTAAAGTGTTGTCAAAGCAAGCCACATATCAGATTACATTGACATAAGAGACATTTTTAGCTACAAAATCAATGATAGTTGTATCTACTACCTTCGCAATCCCTTTGTCAAAAATCCATAGAAGAGGGTGAATCTATCATGCCTTACCTATCCAAAGATATTGAAGGAGCTACGCATGAATGAAATCATCTGCATGATTAAGTGAAAGTTGATGGCAATTTAACAAAGACGCATTCTCTATAAGGGAACTCTTTGAAGAGGACATTGATCACCTCATTCAAACTTTGGAAAAACAAGGATTCGACCCTTGAAACCTCCTCAAAAGATGGATTCTCAAGTTACAACTAAGATCAGAAGGATATTGTTCTAATGCGAGAGAGAGAGCGAGAGAGGGGTGGTCGATGATGATGTCGAGTGTATGAAGGATCGCTATTTAGTTGGTTGGTTCCGATGGAAATAGAGAAAGGGGGAGAGACAAGCAATGGTGTTGCTAATTCTGGTGGGATCATCAACAAGACTCAAGTTAAGATGGTGCGAGTGGATGTGGTGCTACGAGCAGCCTCAATTGTCCTCATCCTCATTTTTCTTATTGTCTCCGACATGATGCAGATTTGGCGGCCGTTGATGATGCGTAAAGGTGGCAAAAAGCATTCGATTATAGCTACCTTTAATCATTCAAACTTTAAAGCTTTAAGTTAAAAAGCCCATCATTTTTTCTAAGAACGCTTGCTTTCAAACAAGACCAAGTAAGAAAAAACCTCTCAATGTGGGGAAGAAAAATCTATATAAGAGGATGAGTATGAGGGGTTTTGGGGACACACACTCCTTGATCTCTCCAAGAAGACCATAAAGGCTCTTGAGTTGAGCTTAATGCTCCTTGCCTCTTCGGAGCTTTTCCAACAAGTTCGAGAGAAGGACCATCAAAATAAAGTGTGTAAGGCTAGAGGTTGAGCTTGTATCCCTCACCTTCTTCGAACATCACCATCGAATTTTGGAGAGAAGGCTTGAGGTCGAGCTTTAATCCCCTTGTCTACATCAAAGTTTCCATCATCGGGAGTCGCTATGAAGATTTGAGCTTTAAGCTTCTTGCCTACTTTTGAAGATCATCATCTTGTTCCATGAAGCAGCTTTTGAGTTTGAGCTTGGTGCTCCTCGCCTTCCTCGAGTTGCACCTTTTTCTCTTCTTTCTCAGATTCTTTTTTATCATATTCGAAAGTCTTTTGAACATGTATTTTGCCTATATCTCTATTCAAGAATTTATTTTCTCATTCTGTTTGAATCTAAACTCTTTTGGATAATTATTTTATGTTGAGTTCTACCATCTCAAAGTGTCGCTATGGCAAACAACTTTCAGAATCACCTATGCAAATCCTTTGCAACAACTGGTGAACTCGACGTGAAAGCATCGCTTTTGATTATCGAGATGGGAGAGTCTTCGATGAATCCATCTTCTTCATCGACTACTTCTTCCTTTTTGATTGATGAGATAAAGACCTTATTACAAACTCTTTCTTCAACCATTATGATGCAAAATCAACAGATGCAATTATCCATGCATTAACAACAACAGTTGTATCAGCAAAATTTTAATGAACAATGACTATTGCATCAAGAACAAGATTATATGCATGGTGCAACCAAGGCGATCGAAGATGTGGTTAGTGAGTGTAAATTATTTCATGGGCAAAACTTTTTAGCCTACCTTAAAGCCTTGAAATCCAAATGCGCTTCTTCAGAGTTTTGATCAACTAGAGCAACTATTTCTTAGAGCTTGTCACGCCTGCTTTGCAAGTTAGAGTGACACATTTATTCATGCAAGTCTCTAACTAGAATATTTTGAAAAAAGCACTTAAAGATGAATATTTTCTGGAGGATTATGGTATTATACGTGAAGGACATTTAGAGAACGGGTCTATCAGCTCAACAAAAGACTTCTTGCTTCTTAAGAGTGATACAACCACTTGGATTCACTAGAGCAAAGAGCTCTAAACTCAGAGAAAGTGGAGTTATTCTTGCAAGTGGCTAATCCTACACTTCAGGATGAGTTGGGAGAGTTCCTCAAAGACCGTACATAGCCTATGGGATGGAAGACAGATTGGTAGGATACTTTCAATGCGGTCTCTACACTCACAAAGAGGCAAAGATGGAAGGCTCGCTTGTAGAATAGCATGTAGTCACCACCAGTGATGTCTTCTCCTACCATGACTTCTCCTATTGGACCATCCACTACTTCTCTTTTTTCTTAGCCTGTGTCTATGCCTATTCGTGCTGCCATTGCCAAACCAACAATAATACCTACTGTCGAATATATGATGAATGGGATTTTAAAAAACTTAAAAGACCTACAAAACAATATGACTAGAATGGAGCAACAACCAGCTCCAGTTTTAGTCCCATCTTCATTTACCCCGGCAAATTCTTTCAAGATGGTCAAATCTCAAGAAGTGGAAGTACTTGTTGAGGAGAAGCAGAGAAGTGATGATGATCAATCTAAAGGTTCCAAGAGGGTGACTAGGAGGAGCGATCTAGTTTTTCAGCCTTCTTATTGAGAACCATACTAGAGTCCAGTTGATATTCAGAAGCTGAAAGTACCAGAAGATTAAAAAACCCCAAAGACAAAATATTCGAAGCCAAAAAAGTAATCTAGATTCAAGCTGCTTACCTGACATTGAGATTCCTATGAGCTTGAAGAAGAGTTAGGAGATTGATTCTGATGAGGGGAGGTTAGTGATGGTCTTTATGATGGGCTATTATACTCAGATACTATGGAGGATATTTTAGCATTACTGAAAATTGAAAATCAGGAGTTGTTATATGTCTTACTTTTCAATTCTCTAGCGATGAATTATGAAATTGTTGGTTTCATGCTACAAGGAAATTTGGGTGCTGAGAATTCTCAGCAAAAAGTGTTCTTTGCTAAAATATTTCAGCAAAAAGATTTACAGAGTCTTGATTTATAGCAGTAGACATAGGATTTACAACTGAAGAAAGTTGTGAGCCTCAGTGTTGGGCTATTTCTATGCAGACTGAAAAAGATATGGTTGATTTTTATCAGTCAAAAGAGTTTGGTACTATTCGGACACATCAAAATTTGTGTTTACCAGGGTATTTACAACAAAAGCAAAAATTTGCGGGTTGTAGCAAAGAAGCTAGAGTACAGTGAAAATATAAAAAAATTGACAAAAATGTTGAATTACCTTTAGACAGTGATAAGGATTTTCCAATGTTTATGCCATTTATGGAGATGGATATGGATATAAACGTCAATGTGGACAAAGCACAAACAAGACTTGCTCCATTGAAGGAGGCAAGAGAGTTTGGAGTCACGGGATTGTCTGATGATCAATTAGCTAAAGAAGATTTGGATGGGGTGATGATCTATGAAAACTTACCTTCTCTGATTCGTCCATATAATCGAGGAGGATGCTATGATAACCTATGTCAACTTATTTACTTCTCATATTATCTAGATGATTTCCCATATGTTCTAAGTGGGAACAATGTTACTAGTGGTAAAGAAGTTGGCATATGCCGGAGGATGTGCAGGTTTGGAGGGGTGGATCTCGTGACAGTGCGCGTCTACCACTACGAATCTAAAGGTGGAGTTTTTCGCCAAGAATTTGAACACATTAGTCAACTTCATTAGAGATTTATTTTTGTTGTGTGTCTTTTTGCATGACGCACGACTACAAGTAGTTAGGCTATGTACATTTTATTCAGTGCATTCATAAAATTTTGTGTGTAAGGATCATTTGAATGGTTGCATCACATGGTATTCATTTGCAAACTACATGAATGATTGGGCACAAAATTCTCTTTCAAAGCATATTTTTTGCTAGGGGATGATACTATCACAGAAATTGAAGATGAAGATGAGAAAGCCGTAGCTCTAGCCTACATGCGCATGACTATCACTGCCCAGCAAACACATACATTTGATGCGTTGATCGATGAGGGAGTTGACTTTAATATCTTGACTCGTGATCATTGGATTCAAATTGGCAGACCATAATTGTAGCCCACTAATGCTAAACTCAGCCCATTTGGGGGCAATCATATGCAATTTTGGGAAAGGGCAAGGTTGCAGTATCTATCAAGTTAGAAAGCATACCAATGAACTTTTATGTGTTTCCAAATACAAAGGATGCAGCTATGAAATTGTTGTTAGGACATAGGTTTGAAAAGTAGACACTTTGTGACATCGACTAATCTAGCCATCAACAATGTACATATAGTCATGGCTTTTAGCAAGGGCAGTGCGGCTCCATCAAAGCCTAGAAAGCCACCAGTAGAGTGACCCACTACCAAGCCTAAGGAGGGGGTCATCACTTGTCACAACCTGCCAAACCTCAAACCCGGCAAACCATTGAAATCAAAGCTTAGGTCCATGCACCACAGGTCAAATGGATGCCTAAACATTAAGGGTTGCTACCTAGAAGTGCACAATCATGACCTCGCAAGCCTAGGAACTTGTATTCCAAATCTAGGAGGCATAGAAGAGACTATAGGCAAAGACGAATGTCAATCCACAAGGGGTTCCCAAAACCTTATTGAAAGCACAAGGCTACTGCGAAGGTAACACATGGATTTGGGTACCTAAAGAAAAGATGGCCCAGGATCCTACTCAAAGGTCACCCTCAAACTCGACCACACCAAGCCTTGTGGTAGAAAAAGCACCAATACCACAAACAATTCAAGCTACAAAGCACATTGAGCCTCAAACGCATAAGCCAACAAAGCCTAAATAGATCCATTGACCAAAACCATAGCCTATTATTGACAAATTCCCTCAACTTAGTCCTACTAGTGCCCCTAAGACCTCACAAGCCTCTAGTAGCATGGCACCTGCAACTCCGACCAATCACATTCCACAAGAAGCCCAACAACATCCTCAAGTGCAACTATAGCCACAACCATCAGTTGTCAAATTATCTAGTTCCAATCAAATCCCAACAACCTGAAGTCCTTAGACCCTCTTACGAATGAATATCAATTCTCACTTTGGGCATGGACTTTGTTGAAAATACGAGGGATGACTTGGTCACCTTCCTTTGACGGTTGGAAACCACATTTACCACACTTGCTAAAAGCTATGATCAACTAGACCTAGGTCTTTTGGATGAGCCTTTAGCAATAGAGATATGCATGCTACTTTTCTCATGGGGGGAATCTAAATTCGTATTTATTAAGGCTCCCTAGGCAGCCAAGGAGTTAATTGCCACCAAGATATCCCGAGAACATGCACAAAAACAATACCTCATTATGCCTTATGACAAGAGCACAATCCTTGCCACTAACCAAGAAATGGACGAGTTGAAATGGCTTCCTGACAATGACTCCTCTTTCTTGAAGAAATGGTATGCTATCTGACTTCACTGGGAGTAAGAGAGCTACGAAATCATGACCAGTGCGGAGTAAAGATGTGTAATCAAAACCTCAGAGGATGACCCCACTTATGTAGCTCCAACTTCCTATAGGGTGTTGACCACCATTTGTAACCATCCCCTAGAAGAGCACCTCTTGACCCACCTATATTAAGATCTAATTCTGATTGAGGAGTTACACATTGCCAGTCAAATCAACTTTGGTGACCTCCTCATAGATGTTCTCACATATATCACTCAAGTAGGCATCTGTCCATTCGACATGGGCCACTATGATAATCTAGAATATAATTCTAAATTCTATGATTGGCTCATGCAAAAGTAAAACACCACAAGCATGCGATGAATTCCCTTAACCTCTCAAACCTTAATCCTAGGAAGGATTATTCTCAATTCCAAAGGGGAGGGGTAAAGGTGAATCGAACATGTAAGGTGAATGAAACATGCAAGGAAAAAAGCCTCAATCAATGCCCAAAAGAAAAAAATAATGGATGCAAATCAAATTGTTATTGAGGAAAAGTGTCATAAATTTTTTGGAATGAATGGACTACTTGAAGGGAATTTCTCTTTTGGTACTAAAGCATTTTATTCTTTCCGTAAAAGCATAATTAATTCCTACTTACCTTTTAGTAAGAATTTATCTTTAAAAAACTAATGGTGAACTATGGTATCATGGCAAGAACTCAAAATGGGAATACAACAGGATTCGACCCATCAATTTCCATTCATAGAAGAAGAAAGGGAAAAGTACCACATCTCCCTCGATAATCGTGCCTACAACAAGCTAAAGTTTAGAACCATCCACAACATTGAAGAAGTCGTGGCCAAGGAGGAGGTTGCCAAAAGAGTTGTGGAACATTGCAATCTTGCTAAATATATCAAGAAATTCAGGCAAGAGAACCACACTAAGTGCGTAGAGTTCTTGAGAACCTACAATCCTGACAGAGAATGTGGCAATGTGACAATCCGAAGAGTAGAAGGAGCCAAGTAGGTACATGTCTAGTTGAGTAAAGTCTTAGTCAAGAAGGCATTAGGATTGGAGCACAAAGTGGAAAGGAGGCCAAAAAGGGATGTTTATGCCATACTGAATATGAAGAAGGACCAGGTTCTTACCAATGATGGCATCAATATCACACAATCAATGTGCCCATGCTGGAGAGCCTAGCAGCCCATTCATTAGATGAGATTGATTGGAATGGGTATGTGAGAAAGACTAGCAACCAATGAGCCAATGCATTAGCCCAAGGGAGCAAACCGGGAAGGAGTCAATGAAATTTTGGACAAGTTGCCTCCCCACCATGAACGAGAGAAATCCAGTGAAAGAACACTAAGTGACAAAGAGGAGGAAAAGGCTCCATAGGCGAAGTAAGAAGAAGAAAGAAGGAAAAAGGGGAAGACCGACTTAGAAAAGGCTAAGAAAGAATCTAAGAAAGCAAAGGAAGAAAGAAAAAAGAAGGAAAAGCAGGAGTCAAAGAGGTCAAAAGGAGAATCAAAGAGAACCAAACGCACAGAAGGAGGAAGACAGTTGAAAGAGAGGAAGAATCGAGAAGGAAGGTAGAAGAGGACATCATGCTAACAATGCACATGTCAATAGAACAACAATGCAAACAAGACGAGTTGGGTGCCATAAGCCCACCACAAGAAGAAGGGCCAAGCTCAAGTGCCCAAGTTCTAGATATCATGCCACCTCTAGTGAAATAAGGCAAGGGCAAGGGCCTAATGGATCACATCGCTACTCTCCCAATGCCTGCCACCCCAGTCACTGCACCCACCCAAGGCTCTTCTACCCTGGTGAATGCTAGCAATCTTGTGGCTTGGGTGCTATTTCTGGTCAATAAAGAGACATGCAACTCGAGATGTGAAATCCAAATGGGACCCCAAACGGCAGAAGATAGAAGCATCTACAACCATTGGTCCCACCACACTTCCCTTGTGTACAAACTACGATGACTATATATAGGAAAACCTGTCACAGCTAGTGGACCGGGCGAAACAATACAAGAAAATAGCCGTCACTGAGCTCGAGGCCAAAAGGGAGACAATGGCAATCTCTCAATTAGAAAGAACCCGTCACGTGGTCATGTATCAAAAAGAGATCAAGGTGCTAAATGAGAAGCTCGAGGCCAAGGGAGGAGAAGAAAAGATGTGGTAAGCAAAGCTTGCAGTGGAAACAAAAAGCCTCATGGGCCTACAATGCCATTATGATGAGCTAGTAGTGCTATTTAAAGGTCTGCAAAAGAAAAATGAAAAGAAACAAAAAATTGCAAAGTAGCTAGTAGCAGCAGAAGAAGAGAGAAGCCGACGGCACCAAGAGCACATAGAAGATATGGAAAAGAGGATGGCCCCAGAGCTTGAGAAGCAACATTGCTTGGAAAGAGAAATCAAGGAACAGGAGAGAAGGCGGCATTAACCTACACGCATAATGAAAGCCTAGAAGAAATGAAGAAAAAACAAGATGAATGGGTGGACAAGAATGAAGGAAGGGTGGGAGACTTAATGTGCTGGCTAGCCCTTGTAGAAGATGATAGGGTGTTAGTAGAGAGTACATCAGAGGCCGCAAAAGTGACATTGGAAGCCTACCAACACACCTTTCTCAACACTCTCTTGGATGCCACATAATCAAAGGAGGAGGAGGAGGTCGTAAATAATTAAGGAGAAAGCTGGTGATCATCCAAAGGGCTCTAAGAAACAGGCTAAACGGCCCAAAGAAGCAGAGTCACTAGAGCACATGAGAGAAGAGAGGCAAAGACCAATTGAAAACATAGGGCCAAGTTTTGAAAGGGCACAACAAGATGCACCTTCTTACTAGAAGGTTATTAGGACAAGATTTCACTTTGCAAGAATACCGCCTCCCACCACACTTTCTTCATCTCAATGCCAGCAAAAGATAGCTATGCAATAGCTAGGTCCAAGATGTGCATGTCCCTTTTACCATATTTTTTGTAGGGCCCTTTAAAAAAAAGAGTTCTCACTCCATGTAGGCCACAGTCACTACACCTAGGGGTTCTCAAGTTAGGAACGTTCGCTGGCTTTGATCGACGGGCTCCGTCCCTAACCCCCTAGCCCAATTTGATTTCCCACTTCATGGTTAGGGAAACTTAAGGCTAGACTTCCAAACGTGTCTCCCTAAGCTCTGCACCACACCTACAATGATGTATGAACTAGGTCATCAATTGTGGGACAACATCAAGGCTTGCCTAAGGTGCCGACCCAACTTCGAGTTCCACTCGCACTTGCACCATGCACTACATGGAGAGGTAGAAACACCCCTTAGGAAGTGCATAACTTTGTCTTGTAGGTTAAGATCATGTCATATTGACCTCGGAGTGTATGAGGAGGGATCCATCCAACACCATATTCAATTTCCAGGACCGATCCGTTCACCAGGAAGATCTGTCCATTCACCATTCTCCAAGGAGGATCTGTCCAACACCATTTTCAATTTCAAGGATAGATCTGTCCATCTGCCATTCTCCAAGAAGGATCCATCCAACACCATGTTCAATTTCAAAGGATAGATCCACCCATGATCAGCATCATAGAGGGACCCACCCTAACACCATCTTCAATTTCAAAGGGAAAAACCATCCAACACCATCCTCAGTAAGGGCTTGTATACAAACTCAAAAATCCAAGTTGCTATAATCACCCCACTTTCTAACTACTACCCATCAGTGCCATAGGACTAGCACTTGGCTATTAGGAGGGTGGTAATGTTAACCTCAGCACAAGATGTAATAAAGCCAAATTCCATAGCAAGATTTTAAACTAAAAATACAAGAAATAGACATAAAATGCGAGGAAGCCATAGCCAAGGTAGCTTGGCAAGAAATGGTATTGCCAATATTGGTTGAGAATCAAATGATGAGAGGCTGCAGCAAGGTATGCACCCCAAGCTATGGTGGGCAAGAGTATTCACCCTCTTAGATGGTGGGAGGTTGAGACCTCAAACAATATATTTTTGTAAAATGGCAAAAAGATCCTACACATGTTACACCTCCACCTTTTATACTTACCCTAGACTAAGGCATTTATGCTAAGCATTTATGCTTTATTAGAAGCCATCCCGACTTAAAAAATCTTTGTCCTCAAAGTTGTAATTGGGACAATTGATAAAGGAAGATTACAAGAATATCTTGTAAGTGATGAATCCATGTTGAATGAAACTCCAAGCTAAAGAAGATCTCATTTATCAATGAAGTATAGATATGAAATTTGAATATACTATTGGAAACTGTCCAAAAGAGGTTGATGCACAAGAATGGCCATAACTTTAAGAAGGAATGTCCAATCATCATGGTTGATCTATAGAAATGTAGAGGACAATCCCTAGTATCCAGACATGCCATAAAAATCCAGTTTTGATGACCATAGAGCAATTATTTTTATGAAAAAAATTTCATATAGCAAGGTGTCATGTTCAGATATTACTCTGTTTCCTCCAAAAGACATGGAAAAGAGTCAAGGTATGATGATTATTTCCAAGTAGACTCCTCCATAGGCAAATCTCTCCATTTAATAAGGTACTCTAGTAGCAAATGGTTCTTTAAAATCTTTTCTCTTTTGCCAATAACCTTTTCAGGCTCATAAATGATAAGACCATATTCATCCATGGGAGGTAACTCCTCTAAAACCTTTATGAATGGACCCACATATCTCTTAAGTTGGGAAACATGAAAGGTAGAATGGATCCTTGTTGAAGAAGTAAAATCAAGCTTGTATGCAAGCTCACCAACTCGTTTGAGGATTTGATAAGGCCTATAATAACGATGAGCCAACTTATTATGACCACCTTTGAGAGAAGCATACCTATATTTAGGCACTTTGAGGAATACCTAATCCCCTTCTTAAAACTCCAAAGATCTCTACTTTTCATCAGTATAAGTCTTCATAGCATCTTGTGCCTTCTGAATTTTTTCCTTGCATTGATGCAAAAGAGCTTCCATTTTGGCTTGTGGATTCACGTCTTCATGAAAAAGGGTTGAAGGTATTTGCACTTTATATCCATAAAATGCTTCAAATAGTGACATGCCAATGCTCATATGATGAGTATTATTATAACAGAATTCAGCACGATGTAACCAATGATCCCACAAAGCTTGAGTGTCATGGAAAAAATGACGAAGATAGACTTTCAACCATTTATTGACACGCTCCATTTGGCCATCGGTTTGGGGATGATATGCCGTGCTAGGAGTCAAAACTGTTCCCATAGAAGTGAATAAACTCCTCCAAAATCTTCACATGAACTTAGTATCACGATCGGATACTATCTTCGGTGGCATACCATGAAGCTTAAAAACAGATTCCATGAACTGTTCAGCCACTTTCTTTGTTGTAAATTGAGCCTTGGTAGGGATATAATGAGCTGATTTAGTCAACCAGTCCACCACCACATAAATGCTATTCCACCCATGCTTTGTTGTAGGTAAGCCCACAATAAAATCCATTGTAATATTAGTCCACTTGCCTTGAGGAATAGGAAGTGGCTAAAGTAATCCACTGGGGAGGAATCTTTATTTTGTTGACATGGAAGACATTGCATAACGTGATCCTTAACATCCCTCCAAATGCCTTTCCAATAGAAACTCTTATGGATATTGTCAAATGTTTTGAACAACCCATGGTGTCCCACTAAGGGTAAAGAGTGCATATCATGCAAGATACGATCTTTGAAAGAAGATTGTGGTGTGAAGAATACTCTACCATGATACCATAAAAGACCGTTGTGCCATTTGGAATTTCCATACTCTTCTCCTTTGCTTTGTTGAAATTCCTTCATCATATTTGATGCTTGCTCATCAAGAAAATATTCCTCTTGGATATCATGGATCCAATCCTTATGCACGGTTGAAATGTTAGAAAATGAACAGGCCTATATTCTTGATAAGGCATCTGCCACCACATTGTCTTTTCCAGCCATATAAGATATTTCGAAGTCATATCCTTGAAGAGTAGCTAACCATCTTCGTTGCTTGGGAGATAAATTTGGTTGTGAAAGAAAATATTTCAGCATACAATGATCGCTTTTTTGACCTTGAAATGGCTGTCATAAATGTAATGATGCCACTTTTTGATAGCATGCAATATTGGTAACATCTCTTGCTCATAAACTCTTCCACTAGCATTTGCACATATGATAAATTCATTTGAGAAATCTGGACATACAAGGATGGGTGCTAAAATTAGAAGAGATTTCAGCTCATTGAAACTTTGATCGGTGATGGAGTCCCAAAAGAAAGCTTCCTTTTTGAGCCTATCTGTCAATGGAGCCGCACATGAGCATAACAACCCAAGGAATCCTCTCAAAGAGGTTGCATTTATATGAGTAGGCCATTCTTTGATACATTTTACCTTGTTGGGGTCCACTCTAATCCCTTGTTCTCCCACAACATGATCTAATTATTCAACTTCAACTTCAATGAAAGAACACTTCGTCGTCTTGGCAAAGAGCGTGTGTCTTCGTAAATTGTCAAAGACCTCTCTCATATGCTTCAAATGCTCATCCTTGGATTTACTATAGATTATGATATCATATAAGAAAACAAGAACTATTTTGAACAAGAAGGGCTGCAATATTTTATTCATAAGGACTTAGAAAGTAGCAGGTGCATTGGAAATTCCAAATGGCATAACCAAGAAGTGATATAACCCTCTTTCAGTGCTAAAGGTTATTTTGAACTCATCTCCTTCCTTCATTTGGATTTGATGATAACCCGATCAAAGATCTATTTTGGTGAAGACCTTTGCATCTTTAAGCTCATCCATAAGATCATCAATTCTGGGAATAGGACACCTAATTCTTGATCGTTGGCTTGTTCAAATCCTAATAATCAATACACATGTGAAATGATCCATCCTTCTTTTTTACTAAGAGCACTGGAGAGGCAAACGATGATTGGCTTTGTTGAATTAAACCCATTTGCAGCAATTCCTTAACTTTAGGCTCTACTTCTTCCCTTTCAAACTTGCACAAGCGATAGAAAGGCTTGTTGATGGGTTTTTATTGGGCAACAAGTCAATAGGATGGTCAATCTCTCGCTTTGGAGGTAAGGATGATGGTGGTTGAAATAAATCCTTGTACTCCTCCAATAGCTCTTCTAATCTTGGACCCCTTTCCTTTGAAGGAGAAGATGACTAATTTGTTGATTGACCTTCATCTACTTTCGCAAGCAAAAGAGTGAAGATGCATGATTTTGCATTGATTTCTTTTCGCAACTTCTTCATGAAAATGAATTCTATTTGTTTGTGGTCTATGGCTTTCAACTCTATGTGTTGTCCTTGCCAATTAAATTCTAGTAGCATTTGTTCCAAGTCCAAGGTAAATTTACCAAGTGTTTTTAGCCAATTACAACCAATGACAATGTCAATAGGCCCCACATTGAAAGTGATCAAATCCACTTTATTGTGATTTATTGTGCAAGAAGGCGATAACGCAATTGAGGTACATGGACACACTTGTTTACTAGACTCATATGCACCGTTGGCAACTTGTATCCGCAAGGAAGAATCCATATAAATGGGTAGCAACTTTAGCCCATTCAAAGATTTGGTGTTGACAAATCTATGAGTGCTACCCGTATCCACTAAAATATGTGCAACCTTGCCATTAATGAAACCTTTGAGTCTAAGTGTATTTTCCCCTTTGCAATTGGTCCGTGCATCATGTGAGATGGTATAAAAGGAAACATGAGAATCATGATTACCATTTGGATCAAAAGGAAATCCATCTATGGGATCATAAAATTCTTCGTTGGTGGTATGCTCCTCTTCATGAATTTCTTCAACCATTGGGATGCATCAACATGCAGTAAATTTCCCTCTTGATCTTCTTCTTCTTCAACTTCCACTTCCTGAGTGATCACCATGTTGATTTTTGAGCCCTTAGCTTTACACTTCAGTTTATAATCTTGTGACCAAATCTCCCCACACTTGATGCATAATCCTTTTGCATGCATTTCCCAAAGCTTGTTGTGAGGAAGGAAGTTGTTGTTAGAACTATTTTTGGGCACTTTAGGAGCATTTTCAGTTCTTGAAAAAGTACTTCTTGTCTTAACCACATTTTTGAAAATTTTCCCCTATTTTGGTACAAAATTTTCACTTGTTTAGAGGCATAAACAGTGGGAAATATTGGGACTTTACTGTTATAATTATTTGGACTATTATAACCTCTGTTTTCTTGTCTAAAAGAGTCTCTTGATTGGCTGATAACTTACCCATACTTTGTAGGTTGATTGGAAACATTATTACCCATAATTCTTTGCTGAAAATTTCGTGCATCCCTTTTGTACTTCAAAGAGTATCTTTCATCCAATTGTATGGCCTCATGTAATGTTTTTGGTTGTTGAGCTCCTACCTCCGATGATACGGCAGGGTCAAGACAAAAAATATATTTATTCAACTTTACAAAATCTGAAATACCTTTAACATACATGGAAAGATTCAAGTAGGCATTGGAATAGTCTCTAACGGACATTCTCCTTTGAGTGTAGGCATACCATCTTCTTTGAAGTCTTTCTTTTTCCAAAGGAGACACAAAGACATCAATCAACACTTGCTTGAACTCCTCCCAAGAGTCAAAACTTTGCCCAATCTTTTGCATGTAACACCACCAAGTATGGGCAAAACCTTCAAGATGAAGATTCGCAAAATAAATTTTGGTCTCTTCATTTCTAGGGTAAAGGGTGAAGTACATTCTGAAGGTGATGCATTGTCTCCTTTGAAATTAGTGATATTCATCTTCTCTTTATATTCTTTTTCATTGTAAGATGGCTATCCATGAGATTGTTGTCTCCATTAATCTTTATTCCATGAATTTTGTCTAAAGTAGGTGGGCCAAAACCATGAGATGAGGGTTATCCATTTCAAACACACTCTTGGTTTGGGATGTCATGGGCTGATCTTCGCTCATCATGCCTTCCACCTTCATGAACTTGATTATTGATTGCATTTCCTTTTTGTGCATTTGAAGGCTGATGATAAAAATTCTTGTAGAAGAGGTCACATCCATGATAATCACGGTCCCATCAAGTGTTGTCACACTACAAGGATATCACACCATAGTGACGCCGATTAGCGATGATAAATAGCAGCGTCGCTATTAGCGTCACAAATAGCGATGGTACCCAGAGAAAAAAATGCAGGCCGAAATCCGAGCGCATTTCATTTCGCACGTTCACGAAATTTTTAGAGAGGGAGAGCAAGAGAGAGCAACCATTTTTCTTAGAGGGAGAGAAAGAGAGAAAGAAGGCTTCTCACCACCACCGCCAGCACTGCCGTCGTTCGCGTAAAAAAGAAGGAGATGATTGGAGGGCGAAGAGGAGCCGTCATCGCAAAGAGGAGCCACCAAACCCTTCTTCGAGTGTTTACAGTGAGTGCATTCTCTCTCTCTTTTACTTGTTTAGGGTTTAATTTGTATATATTGAAAGAGGCAGAGGAAATGAGAGAAAGAGAGGAAGAGGGAGAGGGAGGGGGAGGAAATTAGAGAGGGAGAGGGAGGAAGAGAGAGAGAGAGAGAGGGAGAGGGAGAGGGAGGAAATGGGAGAGGGGAGGGGAGGAAATGAGAGAGGGAGCGAGAGGGAGAGTGCATTCTCTCTCTCTTTTACTTTTTTTTGTATAATTTGTGTATATTAAGAGAGGGAGAGGAAATGAGAGAGAGAGGGAGAGGGAGGAAATGGGAGAGGGAGAGGGAGGGGGAGGAAATGAGAGAGGGAGAGGGAGAAGGAGAGGGAAAGAGAGGGAAAGAGAGGGATAGGGAGAGGAAGGGGGAGGAAATGAGAGATGGAGAGGAAGGGAGAGAGAGAGAAAGAGAGGGAGAGGGAGAGGGAGAGGGGGAGGAAATAGGAAAGGAAGAGGGAGGGAGAGAGAAAGAGAGGGGGAGGGAGAGGAAATGAGAGAGGAAGAGGGAGAGGGAGAGGGAGAGGGAGAGGGAGGAAATGGGAGAGGGAGAGGGAGGGAGAGAGAGAGAAAGAGAGGGAGAGGGAGAGGGGGAGGAAATGGGAAAAGAAGATTGAGGGAGACCTTAAACATAATAGGAAAATGAGAGAGAGGGAGAGGGAGAGGGAGGAAATTAGAGAGAGAGAGGAGAGAGAAAAAGAAATGAGAGAGAGAGAGAGAGGAGAGAGAAAAAGAGACAAAAATCATTAAACCTAATAGGGAAAGACAGAAAGAGAGGGTGAGGGTGAGGAAGGAAGAGGAAATGAGAGAGGGAGAGAAAGAGAGAAAAGTAAATAAGACCTTACAATAAGCTGATCCTAGGCTCATAGGGGTTAGGCCGATCCTCAACAAACCTAAGGGATATATGGCTAGAGAACCCTAGCACACTTGTGCCTCCTAGCATAATGTTCTTCCTGCAAAGAGACCTCTCATACATGGGGCTTGTGCTAGCCTCCACCATGCAAGTATACAACAAAGACAATCAGCTTATCAGTTAGAAAAACATTCATTTTTCATAACGTAAATCCAAAAATAACTTTGGATATTTCCTAAAAATCAATCTCTTCTTAAAAAGACAAGTACAAAAAACTAAAATAGCATCACCACAAGGTCTCTTAGGAAACTTATCCTCAACTATCAATTTTAATTTAAAAATATAATATAAAATCACTTGCAAGGACACTCTTTTATCACTAACCCTCTTTCTTCCTTAGAATAGTCTTAGCAATAAATTTCTGCTCTAACAAGCATATATTTGAGCATAATAACTTTTTTAAGGTTTATTCCATGAGTAGTAGTAGTATATATGCAACCATTAAGCTAGAGATCATGCTTTGGTATCTGTGGAGATCCCAATCTCATACCCTCATAGAGATTGTAGTGTGCAATAGTATGGAGAGAAGGTGGGTGAGTTGTAAATGGTAAAGGAGAATTCTATTGATGATGGAGAGAATATGAGGTGAAACACCAATTCTATTCTTAGTGAGTGCAACCTACCCATAGTATGGCATCCATGACCAATTGAAATCAATAGGACTTTGAAATTGTACCTAGAGTATTATAACTATTGTTTTGTGGTGGACTTTCTTGCCATAATTCAATGTCAATTTGTGCTTATGTTTTCCATGGTATGTTGACTATAGGTGTCAAATGCTCTAGTCGGATATCTCTCTCTTTCTCCGCTCTCTTCTCTCAACCCTTCTCTCTCCCTCAATCTTCCCTCTTTCTCTCTTCCTATACTCTCCCTAAATCCATCTATCTCCCCCTATCTCTTTTCTCTCTATATCTCTCTTTCTATTTGTACCTCTCTCACTTCTCTCCTCTTCTTCTTTAACTTTACTCTCTCCCTAACTATTGTCTCTCTCTTCATCTCTATATAAGTAGTAGTAGTCGTAGTCGTAGTTGTGGTCGTGGTCATGGTCGTGGTCATAGTCGTGGTCGTAGTCATGGTCATCATGGTTGTGGTCGTGGTTGTTGTCGTGGTCGTGGTTGTTGTCGTGATCGTGGTCGTCGTGGTCGAAGTCGTGGTCATGGTTGTGGTCATGGTCGTGGTCGTGGTCGTGGTCATGGTCGTCGTAGTCATGGTTGGTCATAGTTGTATTCGTGGTCGTGGTCGTGGTCATGGTCGTCGTAGTCATGGTTGGTCGTAGTTGTATTCGTGGTCGTGGTCGTGGTCATTGTAGTCATAGTCGTGGTAGTGGTAGTGGTAGTGGTAGTGGTCATGGTCATAGTCGTGGTCATAGTCATAGTCGTAGTCGTATTCATAGTCGTAGTCATGGTCGTGTTGGTCGTATTCATGGTCATGGTCGTGGTAGTCATGGTGGTCATGGTCATGGTCCTGGTCATGGTCGTGGTCGTGGTCGTGGTCGTGGACATAGTCGTGGTTGTGGTCGTGGCCGTTGTAGTCGTAGTCATAGCCGTAGTCGTGGTCGTAGTCGTAGTCGTGCTGGTCGTATTCATGGTCGTGGTCATGGTAGTCGTAGTGGTCATGGTCATGGTCCTAGTCATGGTCGTGGTCGTGGTCGTGGTCGTGGTCGTGGTCGTGGTCATAGTCGTGGTTGTGGTCATGGCTGTCGTAGTCGTAGTCATAGTCATGGTTGTGGTCGTGGTCGTGGTCGTGGTCGTAGTCGTGGTCGTGGTCGTGGTTATGGTTGTGGTCGTGGTCATGGTTGTGGTTGTAGTCGTGGTCCTGGTCGTCGTAGTCGTGGTCATAGTCATGATTGTAGTCGTAGTCATCGTCATGGTCGTGGTCATCGTAGTTGTAGTCATAGTCGTGGTGTGGTCATGGTCGTGGTTGTGGTCGTGGTCGTAGTCGTAGTCATGGTCGTGGTCATGGTCATGGTCATAGTTGTGGTCATGGTCGTAGTCGTCATAGTCCTGGTCATGGTCGTGGGTCGTGAACATGTATCTTTGTCCATTAGTCAATGAGCTTAAGATTTTATGGGAGAAGGGGGTCACCGTGTAAGATATGAGCAAGCGCGATGGTCGACGGTCTATTAATATTCGAGCCATTCTCATGTAGACGATGCATGACTTTCCGAGATTCGGAGAGTGTACATTTTGCTATTTGGAGTATAGCCATTGTTCATAATGCTTTCTCATTTGTGGCAATTTGTACTACCGATCGCGCTCGTAGGATGTCTCACTCCAAAAATACGGGGGGCCATTAATAGGTTGTCGACTTTGGTGCAATGGATCTCACTGAAGGAGATTAAGATGTCCTCTATTGAATATGTGAGGCGGTGAGTAGTGGAGATGTTCTATCTCTTTGAGAAGTACCTGCCTACCAGCATGCTCACGATACAAATCCACCTTCTTGTGCATCTTGTAGATAAAGTGGAGATTGTTATACCTGTCCATACGCGATGGATATTCTTCTTGGAGCGCTTCATGAAAACCCTGAAAGGCTTTGTGTGACAATGAGCTTGGCCAAAAGGTAGCATGGCTGAAGGTTGGTTGGTGTCTGAGGCGCTAGTGCATATTTCACAATGGCTACCAACGGTGGATCTAGACAACAAAATGCTATAGTCACTAAATGACGATGATAGACTGACTGGAGATGTGGTGGTTGGAAATGGGATAGAAAAAAGAATGGATGCTACAATGGAGGAGAAGGTGAATCACTTTTGTATGTTTCACCATGCCTCTATGGAGATGTGGCTTGCCAAGTACTAAATTGCTAGGCAAGATTGAGAGAAAGCGTGATCTAAATTTCAACGTAGTACGCGTCATCGACCAATTCGATATCCCGAGGGCATAGAAGAGATGTCGCAGTTCATGTCAATGCGATGGTTTCATGGAGCTTTGACCACAACGTCTCGCGAAGGGGTAGAGGTCTCAATGGAGGAGTGGGAATTCTCAAGGGGATGTAGTCCAAAGGTGATGAGGTCTTTAGGATTTATCGTAACTTTATTTTATATGCAATATCTAATTTGAGTATTTCAATGTACAGTATAAAATATATAGTGGAGGGTGGTCATGCAAACGGCATTTTCACATGGAGTGTATTGACAAAATGAGCTTCACAATGGATTGTGGTATCATGGCAAGGTTCGAGCAGGAGAGCCGGCGACGAGAAATGGATCCAAATACGGTTATAAATGAGATGGAGTATTTTGGGAACTTGCAAAGTATTGTTATGGTGGATAACTGTAGCTTCTCCATGACACTATTGGATGTGCAGTGGTTCAAAGTGGTACTTGAAGGAGCTGGAGCAATGGTTCAACGAGGTCCAATTGGATTTCTCGAAATAGATTCCAAAAAAAATGGACGGATTTGCGCGACACCTTTGTGTTGCTGGCCCATTGTGAATAGGTGCATTGACTCATTTGTTTGTTAATTGTATTACGACATGGTATATGTCACAATAGCTTAAACTCTCTTGTACGTGTTTATGAACAGATAATCTTCTATCCAAACCCCTGACAACCACGATGGTGGTATATTATACCTTCAACTCTCCGAAGTGCGAGAGTATATGATCAAAGCAATGTTTCGAGCATAGATGAAGACAATATGCAAATAGAGGGGTCGATATTGCAAGGGGTGGAGACCACCGAAAGCTTAGAGCCAACATCAGCTAACAATGATGGAAATAGAGGAGTCCAAGAATTATTTGAGAACGAGGTGGACTCATCCTTTTGTGGTGACATATCTATCGACCTTCCAGTGTATGTGTAGTTGTGTCAGGAGATTGATATGGGACCATAGGATACTTCATACTTGGAGCATCCACTTACTCAATTCGTTGACCAATCGCTTATAAGGGTACATAAGATATGCATTTTAAGTGAGATCATTTTTTAAGGATTTATATTACCGTGCTTTGCATGATTTAAATTGATTATGCTAACATCATTTTTTATCTGTGCAGGTGACATTTTCAGGATGAGTCGAGGGATGAGCGATGAGGAGTTGCAGGATATCTTCACATGCATGTCTCACAGACCAAATCGTGAGATTGAGAGACATGGCAAACTAGGAGCTATCTTGGACATCGTCAGGCCGCTTTGCTAGATCTACTTTGGCACGATCGGATGCTTCAGCTTCGAGCAAACAAGGTCACTGCTCCAAACTTGGGCCAGAGGGAGGGAGCGCTTCAGGGTCAAGGGGATGCTGCAGGGATACGGTTGCATCACCTCCAGGATTTGTCATACCTGTGGGGATGTCTACTCCAGTTACTCCGGCTTTTGGTCAGCCGTCTATAGGTGGCACCCCTATGGGTGCCACTCTGACAGACATTACCCAGGTCAGTACACCAGATGCACAGGGGTCTCCTGGATATGCCCAGGAGTATGGACGCAAGTGGGAGAGGACCCATCTTAGGCATACCCCAAGGGGATATTCCTATATAATCGATGATAGGTCATGAGCCATCATCATGAATGATGAGGTGAGGAGGGTGATGGCTCGCATGAGAGAGTTGTGCCAACAAGTTTTTCGACACAACGTCTTAGATCATTAGAAGAACATACGAGAGGGGAGCAAGGACTACATAGTAGCATCCTTACATGAGGAGTTTCCGGTTCCAACCTCAGTAGATAGATTTTTTACGGACTAGATGATCGACTGCATGCGTGTTTATATGTCACACAGACGATCGGATGCACGCAAGGCACTCAAGAGTGGGGCTGCAAAGCTCGAGTGGGTAGACGCGGACGACTCACGCTGACTGAGGGTGGAGGCTATAGATTCTCCAAGACGTTGGAGTCAACAGCGCGAGGGGGTGAGGGCACGACTAGAGGTTGGAGTGGTCCATCATCTTGGGAGTGGCGGCCACATGACATATTTGCAGGACTTTGTAAGTTTTTCTTTTGTTTTACTTGTTTATTTTTTTGCAATATCCTTTGTACTGACAATCATGTTCCTAACAGTTAGTATTTTGTTTTCTCTATAACACTCCATTACAAATCACGATCCAACTGGCCTTGAGACTCGATATGCAGAGAGGCACGGTCTCACTGCATTGATCGACCGATTGTATAGACGCAACGACCCTCTAAGCCACTCATCTTTCTTGTCCGTAGTTATCATGTTTAATTAGAATGCATTATTGTATGGTGGACTAATGTGTTGTTGTTTCTTTTTTTGCAGAGTTTGTTTGATGCTCCTTTGTGGCACTGTTGTACAGCTGCACATCCGAGCACTAGAAGTCTTTGACAAGCTTCCAGTCCCGAATGTGGTGTCATGGAGCACACTTATGGAAGAATATGTTTTACTTGGAAAGGCTGAATATGTTCTCAACTTGTTTGAAAAAATGACAGGCGAAGGTATTAAGCCAGACCTTGTAACCTTCACTACTGTACTTAATGCTTGTAGTCACACAGGCCTACTTGATAAGGCCCAGTTGTATTTCAAGATCATGAGAAAAGGCTATGGTATTATACCAGATTTAGAACATTATAGTTGCATGATTAATCTATTTTCTCGAGCAGGGCACTTCGACGAAGCACTAACAGTCATTGAGAAGATGCTATTTTCTGCTGATCTGACAGTGTGGCTTACAAATTTGGGTGCTTGTCAAAAATGGGGAAATTTGAAGCTTGGAAGATTGGCATTTGAACATGCAGTACAGTTGGATGAAAATGATGCTACAACTTATATCTGTATGCGCAATATTTATGCAGCTGATGGCAAGCAAGATGATGCAGATAAGATTGAAGCTATAAGAATGGAAAAGCAAGAACAGATAAAGCCACAAGACAGTTTGTGCACAGGAAGCATTGATACTAATCTACTAGAATTGCTGACACACACTCAGACAATGATGGACATGCCCAACAGCACCGATATCAATACCAAAGCATTCAAGAGCAATAACCTTTGTATAATGAGGAGGGCAGCATTAACATTGAGAGCACCTAGACAATGGTGTAATTGTCTGTGAAGCTGATTAGCAGGAATTGTTTGGAACAACAACAACTATGGTCCAAGGCCCTTTTAAGTGTGTGGCAGTGGATTTCAAGCAGGTTTTTTTTGCAATTCTACACTTGGTATAGCCTATCAAATGCACAGCTAGTTTACAGCCCTTGCATTTGATCCAGTGAGACTATGGCAACCTTCAAACTGTTTTATTTACTCTAGAACCTGCTGGAGCTTTGCATGTGGAATAAACAAAGGAGCGTGTTAACTCTAATCAGTGGCAGGCCGAACAAACAAAGATTAAAGTGGAAAAAGTAGAAGGCAAACTGAGGGATAGACAGAAAAAGAGATCCATGCAAATCCAATGGGCAAATACCAGTCATTAAGGGGCCGCTTTTTTGGAAAAAGGGAGCGCAATGTATCGGGAGTGGAAGGAAAAGCAGGGAGCTTGACCTGCTATGAGGGGGAGCTATATTAAGGGGGAGAAGCTTTTTGAATTACGGTGGGGGAGAAGCTTTTTGAATTACTGTGGGAGAAGCTTTTTGGGGGGATTATGGTGTGGCAAAGAGGACTCGTTTTTATCCGCACTTCTGAATCTCTCTAATGAAGTAGAGTAATGCTTATCAATTAAATTTCTTTGTCTGAGCCAAGCTCGTCCTCTTGACAGCATCTGACTGCTCGTATTTTACCAATCTATGTACGTTTGTTTGCAAAGTTCTTGTATCAGCACGAGGAATGCTGAACGTCTAGATTCTAAAATACCTGTATGATTGTGAGCCAAATTCTACACAGCAAGGTGATTGCTAGACTTAATATGGCAGTTCATCTTAAGTCAATTTCTATACGGCCCTTCATCGAGACTTAAGCCAAATTCTCCACAGCATGGCAACGCCCTGGTGCTGCACACGAATGGAGGAAGCGATTCAAAGGGAAAGAAAAAAAGCAAGGACAGATTATGATGTGGGGATTAGTGGACAGCCATAACGGATTCTGCTTCGAGATTGATGGAGCATGTTGGCAAGCCCTGATGGAGAGATAGTGCCCCTTTCTCCAACCCTCAAACAATTAGATGATTAGTTGCCAAAGGCTGAAGCTGTTGATGCCACAGGAATTCATTAAATCCTTGACGAAGCGTTGAAGGGCCCAAAATTCTTCGAGGAAGTACCGCATAATCTACAAGAAAGCAAACAATGTATGTAGTAGTTATTCTGCCAACGATTGATACAATGATGCTGATTGGCGCATTGCTTCTGGTATTGATTAAACACTCTTTCCACAGTAATCCTCCACTACTTGCAACCAAGCTCTGCTTCCCCAAGGCTTAATCAATTGGGTCAAACCTTTGGAATTGTGCGAAATTGACAATTATTTGCATGCTTATCACTCATTACTTCCAAAACCCCTGAGAAACCATTGATGGATCTGGTCTGATTTGCCATTAAATCACTCTTCTATAACTGAGTACAAAGATGTCTTCTCGATCCTATTCCAACCTCTTAGATCTTACTTCAGATTACTTTGTTCCTTTGGGAGAGACACGCTGCTTATTGTTCCAATGGATATGTTAAATCAGTGGTTTTAAAAAAAGTTCCAAGAGAAGCTTCATAGGGATTCAGACTACATGAAAATTTTTTTGACATGAGTTTTGCTAAGACGGTATTGGAGAAGCTTCCAATCACGTGTAACTGACTGTATGTCTCATATTATCTGAAATTGAGCTTTCAAATTGAATCTGATATCCGTAGATTGATCTTCTATCTTGAAATTTGTTAAGGTCTTCTGTAGACGCAACTTAGCTTTTGAGAACCCTTCGACATCTTTGGTGAACCCGACGTGAAAGCGTGGCATTTATATTTCAGGATGGGAGATACTTCAGCATCACTTTCAGCCTCTTCTACAATTATTGCTTTGTCCTCTACTTCAGCTCCATCATTGACTACTGCTTCAAGTACTTCTACGGATGGTTTAAAGCAGATTTTGCAGAATATGTCTATGTATATGTAGCTTCAAAATCAGCAAACACAATTGTATATGCAGCAGTTGCATCAGCAATAGTTGTCTCAGCAAAGGCAACTATATTCGAAGCAAGAGAATGCAATCAGCGCGACTAAGGCAATTGAAGCAGTTGAGAATGAAAAGAAGCTATTTGATGGCCATAATGTATCGGCTTATTTGAAGACGTATGAGATCAAGATGGGATTTTTTGGAGTACCGACGGGATTTATGATTAAATATTTCCTTCGCCTTGTCACACCCCCATTGAGTGTGAAAGTGACTAATCTTTTCCTTCAAAATTCGCATTGGCAAGATTTTAAGAAGGCCTTGAAAGAGGAGTATTTTCTTGAGGACTTTGGGATGGCTACACGGCGGTCATTCCGAGAGTGGGTCTACATGCCAAACAAAGGTCTAGCTGCTTCAGAATTGATATGAGAATTTGAAGAGAGGTATAGTCACCTTGATGCCATTGAACAAAGAGCATTGGATGTTGAGAAAGTTGAGATTTTCTTGCAAGCTGCAGATCCTGCTCTTCACGAAGAATTAGGAGAGCTTCATGACGATCGCACGAAGCCTATGGGTCTTAAAATAGATGGGCAAGATGCCCAAGATGCGGTCTTGACTTTGACCAAGAGGCGGATATGGAAGACCCACCTATAGAATGGATCCATGACACCGACGCCATCTTCTGCTCCTATGTCTGCTTCTACCCCTGTCATTTCTTCGCTTCCTCAACCAGTTTCTTGGCCTATGCCAGTGCCTACTATTTCTCATCCTCCTATTCCTCCTGTTCCAAGACCAATGCCGGCTCCTTCTGCTCCAAAACCATCCGCTCCGTCAGTTCCTTCCTCTCTTGATGACATAATCAAAGGCATAACGGATTTGACAGTGGAGTCAATTAAAGCAGAATTGGTGGGAAAGTTGAAAGAGTAGATTGCTTCGATCGTGCCTACTATTTCTTCTAGTACTCCTACTGCACCTAGGAGTGCTCCTAGTGCACCTAGGAGAGATCGAAGATGTATTTGGTGTGATAGTATGGACCATCAACATTGTAGGGATTGCGAATCTTTTCAAGATGTAAGGAGGAAGAATTTGGTATTTTGGGGACAAGATGGCAAGATCTGGTTGACTGAAATAGGAGCTTCGCTTGCTACCAATTTTGGGAAAGGCAGAATGAAGAAATTAGTAGATGATATGGCTGCGTGTACTTCTTATGTGGAAACTAGAGGAGATGCCTCTGCATATGGAGTCCAGATTGAGAAAGGATCAGACAGTCAGTCAGCATTATGGACCTATGCTATGGAGATGGCAAACAAGAGAAAAATTCAGCAGACTGTTTTGACTAGTGCAGGTTCTAGCATCAGATCTGAGACAAGTTGGGATTTGCCTATTGACAGATACACTATTTATGCCTAGTTGGCTAAGTCTTAGGGAGCAGATGTACTTGTTGAGAAGAAGAGTAAGAGGGATGAAGAGAATCCAAATGCAGCTAAAAATACTAGAGGGGGTCAGTTTGTTACTCCACCAACTGCAGGGCCGTCTTTGAGACCATGGCCAGAACGACAAATGAAATATGCTCAGAAGAAATGAAAGAGGAAAGAGCCTAGAGAGAGAAAGCAGCTAGGGTTTAGATTGATGTCCGATATTGAGACATCTACGAACATGAAGAAAATCTTTAATGATAAGATACTAGGCAGTGAGGTGACTTTTACTATTTCTAAGGTTTTGGGCATCTCGAAAAGAGAGTTTCAAGATCAGTTCCAAGAAGTCCTGAAGAGAAAAAGACATGCATTGCCTACTACTCCTGATACACAGGGAGTTTTGTTTGGGGAGTTGGATGAGGATGAGGATGAGGTTATGGTTGAGAATGCTATTGTTTTTTCTGTAGATAGAGAAGAGGGTTTAGCCTATGCATTATGCTGAAACTGATAAGCCTATCTTGGTACCGTGTAGTCATTTTTTGCGAAGTCATTGGGCTAGGGCAACTACAGAAACAATGGTTAAAATTGGAGAGAAACATGTGCCTTATGTTGCTTTGCTGGATCATGGTTGAGAGATTAATCTCATAGTTTGTGAAGTTTATGAAAGTAATAGATGGCCTATGGATGCTGAGTATGGGTGGCATATGAGAGCCGCCCACAACACTGTAGGTGATTTGTATGCTGCCTATCCTAGTGTCAGGATTTCTATTGGAGATGTAGAGGAGGATTTCCATTTCTTTTTGCAGGATTCATGCTCTTATCCCATAATTCTTGGACAGCCGTTCATCACAGAGATGCGCATGGAAACAAAAGTAATGGATGATGGATCTGCTTATGCACGGATTCATAGTAAAGATGGTATGAGAGCAGTCCAGTTTATGACTGTGTGTGTAAATCATGCTAGAAACAGGGATACTCTTCGAGATGCACCTTTGCCCACTGTGAGGGATTCAGGTTTTCATTAGGTACCGTTGTCCCGCGAGACAACGGTGGTACAAAGCAGAGGAGATTACTATTCTCGCCTCCTGGCAGCAGTGTTTTCTCCTCCAATTTTGTTGGAATCTCAGCAAACAGTTCAATGAGTTATCAAAAGATTTCTAAGTTGCCTAGAGCTACCAGGAAGCAGTACATAAGCAGGAAGGAGAAAGATTTGAAAAATGCAGGTATTTTGGAGGATGATAAGCATATAGATGGGATGTATGATAGTATGGTTTGTGTAGATATGATGACAGAGATGGAAAATATACTGAAAACTGATATGATAGTATGGTTTGTGTAGATACGATGATAGAGATGGAAAATATGCTGAAAACTGATATGCAAAGCTGTCATAGTAATGTATCAGTGCATTCCCTGGACATGTTTCATGAAATTTCAGATTTTGTGTCACAGATAGAGTCAGAGGCTCAGGTGACTTAGCAAAAAGTGTTGAGTGCTGAAGAAATTCAGCAAAAAGAGTTTCTGGCTGATTATGATCAGCCTACAGAGAGACAGATGGCTGAAAATTTTCAGCCACCAACAGAGTTTACTGCTGAAATATTTCTACATCCATAGTTTAGGATTGTTCCTATGCAGTCTATAGAGTAGAGGGCTGAGGATATTCAGCACCAGAGTGCAGAATTGCTGATTTACATCAAGATTTGAGTAATGTAGAGGATCATAATGAAGCTAGGGTTGGCACGAAATACAAGACTGTGGATAAGAAGGTGAAGCCGGTAGCTGTACTGCTTCCACATGACAGTGACCAACAAATAGAGAGGGTTGCCAAACAACCAATTTTGAGGAATCTAGATCATATAGGCCATAAATTTTCAGCAAAGACTCTTGCTGAATTGAAAATTGGAAATGGTGATTTCTTGCTACCCTCAGAGAAGCAGTGCTTTCAGAATATGCTTGAGCGACATGGAAGGGGGTTTGCTTTTTTCTTGCATGAGATTGGATGTGTGAATCCAGATATTGTTTTCCCTATGGTGATCTTTACTATTCCTCATATTCCATGGAACCTCCCACCTATTCCAGTGCCTAAGGCACACTTGCCAAAGTTAATTGACTTGTTGAATGAGAAAATCAGGATGGGAATCCTAGAGCCGTTATCTGCACCATACTCAAATAGGTGGTTTAAGGTTCCAAAGAAGAATGGTACTCCCCAATTCATACAGGACATGCAGCCACTGAATAGAGTTACTATCAGGAATGTTGGTATAGGTCCAGTTGTGGATGAGTTTGCAGAAGCATTTGCAGGATGTGCCATCTATTCTTTAGGTGATTTGTATTCGGGATATGATCAGTTTTAGCTGGCTTTGGAAAGCAGGAACATAACCACTATGAGAACTCCTATTGGGCTTGTCAGGATGTGTACCTTGCCTCAAGGTGCCACTAATTCCGTTGCGCATATGATGAATGCCATGCATAAGGTCCTTCGTGAGTACATACTTGAGCTTACCATGCCTTTCTTGGATGATGTGCCCATTAAGGGGTGTGCAGAAGAAGAGAAGGATGAGAGTCTAAATGAGCAAGGATGCAGATACTTTGTGGCTAATCACATTTTAGGTTGTGAAAAGAATTTGGCCAGGTTAGAAGAAGTGAACTTGACACTATCAGGGCAAAAATCTGTTTTTGGAGTAAATGGGGTTGTCATTGTTGGACATATGTGTGGGTATTATGGCAGGAAACCTTCACCTGAGAAGGTGGATGCTATAGGCAAGATTACATAGTATTTTTCTACCACTTCAGAGGTACGGAGATTCATTGGAGCCTATGTGTTTTACATGATTTGGATACCCCATTTTGCACACATAGCAGATTGTTTATATCAGTTGCTTCGAAAGGGATAGTAATTTTATTGGGATGAGAGCCACACTAGAGCCATGTGAAAATTGAAGAAGTTGTTGCAAATTGCTCCTACTCTCAGGAAAGCGGATTATAATTGTGGAAGGCCTATTGTATTGATAGTTGACACTAGTCCAATTGGCATAGGTTGGGCTATGGGTCAAGATGATACAGATGGAAATAGGTATGCTATTTGGTTTGGGGTGAAAGTCCTAAACGAGAGACTGAGGAGGTATCCGCAAATCAAGAGGGAATTACTGGGAACTGTTACGGCTCTCAAATGTGACGAGTACTTTATTGGAGCCCTAGTTGTGGTAGAGACAGATTGCTTGCCATTGATAGGTATGATTACGAGTTGTTCTACTCCGGATATAACTATGCTGAGATGGATTGCATACATCAACTCATTAAATCCAGAATTTAAACACATAGCAGGGAAGGATAATCCAGTGGGCGGATATGTTGTCTAGAGCCAAATATGATGATAAGGAGACACTACTTACAGAAGAGGATGATGCAGAATTTTCAGTCGCTATGGTTAATCATGTTTGCCATGTCTATGCTGATATACTAGAAATAGTCAATGAAGAGATTGATTTGTTCGTGGATCTTGACGACAATGATCATGGATAGTTGGCCCATCCGGAGGATGTGCAGGATCAGAGGGGGTGGATGTCATACTGTTGCACATCCGAGCACAAGAAATCTTTGACAAGCATCCAGTCCAAAATGTGGTGTCATGGAGCACACTTATGGAAGAATATGCTTTACTTGGAAAGGCTGAATATGTTCTCAACTTGTTTGACAAAATGACAGGAGAAGGTATTAAGCCAGACCTTGTAACCTTCACTTCTGTACTTAATGCTTGTAGTTAGACATGCCTACTTGATAAGGCCTAGTTGTATTTCGAGATCATGAGAAAAGGCTATGGTCTTATCCCAGATTTAGAACATTATACTTGCATGATTAATCTATTTTCTCGAGTAGGGCACTTCGACAAAGCACTAACAGTCATTAGGAAGATGCCATTTTCTGCTGATCTAACAGTGTGGCTTACAATTTTGGGTGACTATCAAAAATGGGGAAATTTGAAGCTTGGAAGATTGGCATTTGAACATGCAGTACAGTTGGATGAAAAGGATGCTACAACTTATATCTGTATGAGAAATATTTATGCAGCTGATGGCACGCAAGATGATGCAGATAAGATTGAAGCTATAAGAATGGAAAATCAAGAACAGATAAAGCCACAAGACAGTTTGTGCACAGGAAGCATTGATACTGATCTATTAGAATTGCTGACACACACTCAGACAATGATGGACATGCCCAACAGCACCGATATCAATATCAAAGCATTCAAGAGCAATAACCTTTGTATAATGAGCACATTAACATTGAGAGCACCTAGACAATGGTGTAATTGTCTGTGAAGCTGATTAGCAGGAATTGTTTGGAACAACAACAACTATGGTCCAAGGCCCTTTTAAGTGTGTGGCAGTGGATTTCAAGCGGGTTTTTTTTTGCAATTCTACACTTGGTATAGCCTATCAAATGCAAGCTGGTTTACAACCCTTGCATTTGATCCAGTGAGACTATGGCAACCTTCAAACTGTTTTATTTACTCTAGAACCTGCTAGAGCTTTGCATGTGGAATAAACAGAGGAGCGTGTTAACTCTAATCAGTGGCAGGCCGAACAAACAAAGATTAAAGTGGAAAAAGTAGAAGGCAAACTGAGGGACAGACAGAAAAAGAGATCCATGCAAATCCAATGGGCAAATACCGGTCATTAACGGGCCTCTTTTTTGGAAAAAGGGAGCGCAGTGTATCGGGAGTGGAAGAAAAAGCAAGGAGCTCGACCTGGTATGAGGGGGAGCTATATTAAGGGGGTGAAGCTTTTGGAATTACGGTGGGGGAGAAGCTTTTTGAATTACTGTGGGAGAAGATTTTTGGGGGGATTATGGTGTGGCAAAGAGGACTCATTTTTATCCGCGCGTCTGAAGCTCTCTAATGAAGCAGAAGAATGCTTATCAGTTGAATTTCTTCATCTGAGCCAAGATCGTCCTCGTGACAGCATCTGATTGCTCGTATTTTACTGATCTATATACATTTGTTCGCAATGTTTGTGTATTAGCACGAGGAATGCTGAACGTCTAGATTTTGAAATACCTGTATGACCGTGAGCCAAATTCTACATAGTGAGGTGATTGCTGGACTTATTATGGCAGTTCATCTTAAGCCAATTTCTATACGGCCCTTCATCGGGACTTAAGCCAAATTCTTCACAGCATGGCAATGCCCCGGTGCTGCACACGGATGAAGGGAGCGATTCGAAGGGGAAGAAAAAAAGCAAGGAGAGATTATGATGTGGGGATTAGTAAACAACCATAACGGATTCTGCTTCCCGATTGATGGAGCATGTTGGCAAGCCCTGATGGAGAGATGGTGCCCCTTTCTCCAACCCTCAAACAATCAGATGATTAGTTGCCAAAGGCTCAAGCTGCTGATGCCAGAGGACTTCATTAAAACTTTGATGAAGAGTTGAAGGACCCAAAATTCTTCGAGGAAGTACCGCATAATCTACAAGAAAGCAAACGATCTATGCAGTAGTTATCCTACCAACGATTGATACAATGATGTTGATTGGTGCATTACTTCTGGTATTGATTAAACACTCTTTCCATTGTAATCCTCCACTGCTTGCAACCAAGTTCTTCTTCCCCAAGGCTTAAACAATTGGGTCAAACCTTTGGAATTGTGCGAAATTGACAATTATCTACATGCTTACCACTCATTACTTCCAAAACCCCTGAGAAACCATTGATGGATGTGGTCTGATTTTCCATTAAATCACTCTTCTGTACCTAAGTACAAAGATGTCTTCTCGATCCTATTACAACCTCTTAGATCTTACTTCACATTACTTTGTTCCTTTGGGAGAGACATGCTTCTTATTGTTCCAATGGATATGTTAAATCAGTGGTTTAGAAAAAAGTTCAAAGAGAAGCTTCATAGGGATTCAAACTACATGAAAAATTTGTTGACATGAGTTTTTGTCAATACGTTTACTGGAGATGCTTCCAATCAGGTGTAACTGACTGTATGTCTCATATTATCTAAAATTGAGCTTTCAAATTGAATCTGATATCGCATGGGAGTCATGTTCCCCTTCATGTCTATGATTATCCTTTGGACTATTAAACTGAGGCCTTGGGGTATGAATACCATGAATTTGTGAAGGATGATGGTTGCCTTTGACTCTAGATAGCTCTCCCTTTTCAAAGGTGTGCATTACTGGTTGAGACTTTTCTTTGTTTGGATGGGAAGGATTACCAACAAAGGGAATCACATGGGATTCTTCAATATTTTGAGGTTTACTTTGTGGTTTCGTTTTGATTTCCTTTATGGCTGAGATGAGCTCTTGGAATAATAATTTGTTGCTTTGTTGCAATTCAGAAATTCCTTGGTGTACCTGAGCCGTCCCTTGCAACAAACCTTGATTTATATGGGTTAAACCTTCATTCAAAGCCTTCAAATCCTTAGAAATTCCTTTATTGACATGTCCCATCTCCTTTGACATTAGGAGATAATCATTCCCTGCATGCTCTTCATGTATGTCTTCTTGTCCTTTATGTGTGCTATGAGCAATCCAAATACTTAATTCTTCATCTACTTGATCAATATTATGGGCTTTAGTTGTGTAATTTTGATCCTCTTTCAAGCCTCTGACACCATTATTCAATGCCTCAGTAGTAGGGTATTTCTTCTTATTCCTAGCCATTAGGAAACATTGTTGTAATAGTAGACAGTTTATCACTAAACCTCTTGTTTCTCTCTAAATATGGCACCAATCCCAATGCTTAATAGCTCTATGGAAAGATTATTATACGGGAATATATTAGATTTAATAATATCTCAACTTGCAATAGTCTATATAGGTCGATTGAACTCAAACAGTGTATTCTAGACAGCCTATTTAGGTGCAATCCACTAGACCCCTTGCTATCAGTAAATTGACATAACTTTTGCTCCCAATGTTGAATCAACAAATTTTTTTATTCAAATCAGAGCATAGGATCCCATCTCTGAATGGAGCTATCAAGTTCTTATTTTGGATCAGGAGAGAATTTTCTGTAATAAGAACTGTATACTTGTCCAAAGAATTCCTACAACCTATTAACACCCTGTGGGAACCCTGTTGACACTAAAATGAAACTTGTAGTACTTGTAGACCTTCAAAGAAATTAGTAGACTTGTGATAGGTTGTAAGGCACTTGTAAGTATCCAGTAAACCCCTACAACTGATAGGTACCTGTGTGAAAAAACCTGTAGATCTGTCCAAGGATGTCACAAACTGCCATGTTCGGTATCCCAAGTCTTCAAATCTTCATCCACTCTTTCCCAAGTGGTCTTTCGTGGTCCACCACCTATGGTGAGGGATAAAATGGTAGGATGGGCACCTACATGGGCTTTGAAACTCCGGAAGGTGTGCAAAGTTCCTTCCGGGCCAGGTTGTGCACCCCTACGAAGTCTTAAATAGCAAGGGAGGGTCACCTCTCATTTGTCTTGCTATCTCATCTGGCTTCGACCTTTTTCCTCGATCGGAATATACATGGCAGGGCTAGTGTCCTAACAATTAAGGAATACAATGCATGGCTAAATCACGATTTTGTCATTTCATGGTATGCAAGAATGGAAGGGTAAAATATATGAAAACTGAGGATGAGAAAGGCTTACCAATAGTAATCGGTGACTCACTAATTTACTATGCTCACCTTTTACAATTTATTGGATATTCTCAATGGATTGAATCACAAGAACCCCAAAGTTAGAGGTTAAGAAATTCTTAAGCATCAATGAAAGGAAATTGCATGAGTTTGTAATATGGGTTGATCAAGCAACAAAGCAAGGAGTAATGAATCAATCTATGCAATCATTTGGGCATCAATTTATGAATGGACAGAGCTGGAAATCAGTAAACAACATCAATTAGTCCTAGTTAAGATACTATATGATCATGACATCAATGATTTACTCTTAATTTCTTCCCTTTCAGCAATTGGAAAGCTTGAACAAGTGGATTAATAGGGAAATTAAGAGTAGGGAACAACAATTACCTCTTGATTGTTGTTGAAGAATGGTAGATGAATCACAATCGATCAATACTCTATAAAATCCACCATCAAATTGATCCAAGTTGAAGGGTATAAGCTTATCTTTAAGAGAAGATTAACCGCATAATGCTTGCTCCAACTCCAAGCAATCAAGAAGCTCCAATTGATTATGGGAATGCCATCATTGATTGAATGTCTTCAAGAAAGGGCTTCAATTCTTGATAGATTGCTCCAATGTTGGCCCTCCTTTGATGTGTTAGATTTAATGAGACCTTCCTGAAGTTGAAGAATACAAAAGCCCCATGATTTGAGCCTTGTAAGACCAAAAATTTTGAAGAATTGAGTGGTTGGCTTGTTTTTCCCGAAATTTGAGAAGAAGAGTTACTCAAATCTTGACAAAAGCCTTTAATCTTGGGTCCTTGAAGTGTAGGGAAGCTTCAAGAAGCAAGAAAGATCAAAAGCCTCATGGATCAAGCTTCATTTGACCAAAAATTTCATGAGATACATGGCTTCCATGTTTTCTCCTTCATAAAGAGAAGAACAATGCTTCAAGTCTCTTCAAAATGCTTCAATGTCAGTTGTAGATGCTTGCCTTTGACCTTTGGAATCTAAAAGGCATCAACAAGAAGCCAATTCTTCAAGAAATTGAAAGAGTCTTCATGATGTCCACAAACTCCATAGCTAGGGTTTCATGTAAGCTTCAAGAACTCAAATGTCAGTGAAGAAGAAGATGTTTGAGGCCAAGATCTTCAAGATAAAGCTCCAAATGATTGAGTGAAAGACCCCATAGCTCAAGGGATGAGCTTCAACTTGATTTTGTGGAGTAAGAAAGGCTGAAATTCAATGCAAAATGCACTGGCTGGACAGCATCATATGTGGCATTAAACCCCATCAAAATGGTAAAGGACATGTAGGTAAAGACTCCAAGGAACTTATCCAAGTGATGCTTTAGGTCTCTGATAGACGTGGAAGGAGATATGAGTGAAAGCCTCCATGGGTGCTTGAGGTAGAAGCTCAATGGAAGTTTTGGAAGGGAGAGAAGACCCTGTCTCTTCAAAAAGTAGTGAAACTTTTAGTCTCTTCCAACTCCCTATAGCCCATTTGTGAACCAAGGACCTCCAAAATACCCTACCAAATGGTCACGACTTGCTAAACTTGGAAGATCTCCACCATTTCGCCCTGGTTCTTGGTCAAATGCTGCAAAATAACCATGGTTTGCTGAAGAGGAACCTATTTAGTCACACTTATGGTGTAACCAAACCCTGTAACTAAATCTTTAACTGTAGTTCCTTGTCTTTAATGTCTGAAACTGGATAGTGACAAGAAATTGACCTTGCTCATGGATCAAAGCAAAGATCTGATACCAATGTAGTAAAGCTAAATTCCACAGCAAGCTTTTAAATTGAAAATACAAGAAATAGACATAAAATGCCAGGAAGCCATAGCCAAGGTAGCTTGGCAAGAAATGATATTACCAATATTGGTTGAGAATCAAATGATGAGAGGCTGTAGCAAGGTATGCACCCCAAGGTATGGTGGCCAAGATTATTCACCCTCTTAGTGTTGAGAGAGAGAGAGAGTACGAGAGAGATACACAAGACATGCTTCCACAGAATGATTCATATTGATGTAGAGTTAGTATATATAGGTGAGACCCAAGTCAAGTGAGACATGATATATATAGTTGTAACATCCCCACTCAAACAAAGGTCTCTGACTGCGAGTGAAAAAACCCTTGGGGAGAACAAGGTAAAAACCTGAGCCCTTACACATACCTACGATACAAAAATGATTTACTATAAAGTTTTCTTGAATACAATGATACATGCCTCAATCAGTGAGACAAGAACTTGGAACAATACCAAGTGCATGTCTTAATGAACTAAAGCGAGCTTCACTAAGAGGTTTTGTGAAGATTTTTGCAACCATTTGATCACTGGGACAATGCTCCACCATAATGGAACCTTTCTTGACTTCATGTCGAACATAATGATAATGAATAGCAATATGCTTTGATTTACTATGTTTTATATAGTCTTTGGTACGACTAATAACACTTTGGTTGTCGCATCGAAGAGATGTACTAGGTGATGAAGGATGTCCCAAATCTGCAAGTAGTTGTCGAAGTCTTGGTTTTATAAACCCATTTACATTTGATAGGAACACGATTTGGGGGGAGTTCAGTAAGAATCCATGTACCTTTGGAGATTAAAGAATCGTACTCAGTTTGCATAGCTTCTTTCCATTGATCCCTTTGAGACGAATTGATAGCTTCCATATAGGATATTGGATCCTCTTGGAGAGACATAGCATCATCAAAGACATCATATTCAAGAGAATAGAATCCATGCTCTATCTCAATAGGAAGATCGACATATATCTCCAAATTTTCATCAATCTTCTTTGGAGGTGAAGGAGGTTTATGATCATCAGAATTAGTAGACTCACAAAGCAAGTAAGGAAATGCACTAAGCAAAGACTGTGTATCATCTGAAACATTTGACGACCATGTGCCACCCATAGTCTTCTCATCAAATATAGCATCACGACTAATGATAACCTTTTGAGTAGAAGGATCATAAAATTTTGAACCTTTGGAATGATCTAAATAACCAAGAAAAATAACCTTCAAACCTAGAGGATCCAACTTATGTCGAGTGTCCTTGGGCACATGAATATAAGCAATGCAACCAAATGTGCGAAAGTGAGAGACTGAAGGTGTGTTTCGTGTCCAGATTGTTATAGGAATCTTACCAACAGGTGCACTTGTTGGAAGATGATTTTGAATAAAAATGGCTGTTAGAAGTGCTTCAGTCCAAAACTTTTGAGACAAACCAGAGTGTATAAGCATGCAACATATATATAGCATTAAGAATAGTGCGATTTTTATGCTCAACAACACCATTTTGCTGAGGAGAATAAGGAACTGTAAACTCATGATGAATACCTTGATCCTTACAGAAGTCATCAAATAGATTGGACACATATTCACCGCCATTGTCACTGTGAAGAGTCTTTATAGAGAATCCAGTTTGAAGCTCCACACTTATCTTGTATTGTTTAAATATAGATAAAGCCTCAGACTTATGTCAAAGAAGATAGACATGTGTGTACCGTGAGAAATCATCAATGAAACTTATAAAATATTGATATTGAGACTTTGAGGCAGGAAAAGGACCGCAAATATCGGTATGAACCAAATCCAAGAGAGCACAGGAATGTGATGAAGTAGAAGTGTAGAAAGGCAAACGATGGCGTTTTCCAAGTGCACAGTACTCACATATTCCCATACGTGGATGAGATTTAAGATCCATACCTTGCACAAGACCATGACGATGAAGATCAAGAATTTTGGCAGAATCAAAGTGTGCAAATCGTTATTGCCATAATTTGCAATCTGCATCTCCAGGGGCAGTAACAATATTTGCAACCGTATCATTCAATGATAGCTCAAATAGATTACCATGTCAAGGAGCCACTACTATAATATGTTCGTCTTTCTCTATACGACATTGATTATGATCAAAGACAACAAAAAAACCAAGATCAACTAGACAAGCAACAGAAAGAAGATTTCTTTGCAAATCTAGAACATGAAGAACTCCTCTTAATATTCTAGTGGATGAAACAGTCCCCGGATATAAATCACCCACTCCTTTGACTTGAAAAGTCATATTATCCACAAGGTAAACAAACTTCTTAACAGGAAGAGAACGATAATTGTGAAGCCACTACGATTGGTATGTCATGTTTCCAGTGGCACCTGAATCAACGATGAATAGAGAACCATCATGAACATGAAGTACCTTTTCTGGAGAGAAATCATGATGGACAAAATGGAGCTCCTGATGAGTATGATCATCATCAGTTGTAGTTTGTTGAACAATATAAGCTCGAGAATATTCTTCATCATATCTCTGTTTATAACAACGATGAGATGGATGATCTGTATGTGCACAATAATCACAAGGAGGAAAACTTTTGGACGAGCGAGGTTTCTTTGTAGTAACTCCATGCTCCTCATCGTATTGACATGCCCAGCAATCAGAAGCCACGTGGCCTTTCTTATCACAATAAGAACAATGTTTGTTACGATAAGCAAGAGGAGAAGATTTACCACCTTGATTAGGGTGTCCACCATGGTGAAAACGTGAAGCGGGACGCTTGCGGGCAACAAAAGAAGCATCAAAATCCCTTTGTTTGCGAGTGACCAAAACAGCATCAGATTTTTTCAAATGATGCTCATGACGTTGAGAATATTCAATAAGAGATATACATGCTTTGTCAAAGTGGATATCATCCTTGTTAGACAAAATAGTGATGATATTGTCATATAAAGGATCTTTGATGGTATGAAGAAGTTCAATAACAATCTAATTTTTAGCAATAGGAGCGCTGGCAGCACTAAGCTGATTGATAATGTCTTTAAAAGCCTCGACATGAGAGTGCATAGAAGTACCAACCTTATATTGAAGATTCTTCAAATGAGTTTGGAGATATAAAATTTCGGTGACCGATTTCTTCTGAAACGTTGAGATACTCCCAAAGAGCATGAGAGGTTTCCAGATGAAAGACATCCAACATAAGTGAGTCAGGAAGTGCAGACAATGTATAACGACGAGCCGCTTTGTCACGACGAATCCAATCAGTATGATCAAATTTCCATTGTTTAAATAACGGGCCATCAGTAATCAGAGAATTGTCATTCATCACATCAATAGGTTGAACTGGGCAAGACAGGTCGCCCAAAACAATATCAAATAATTCGTCAGCTTCAAGAATTACCATCATCTTTACTTTCCACCCAGGAAAGCCTTGTCCTTGGAAGAAGGGAACCGAACGTTGGCCAGACGGATATCCATTAACAATTACGCAATTGGCTATGCATGTATCTCGAGAGAAAACAAATAAGATGAGATCACAGAATCTGCAAACCATAAACAAGACGAGAATAGTTGAGACACGTGACAATCAAAATAGGGAGATGCACGTAAGAACGACGAAAAGTATTGAGTGACTAAAAAGAAAGCCGGAAATAGAGAGACGTAACGTGCAAGACGAGATGACGCGTATAAGAAAAGTGCTATTTCAGTTCAACAAAGAACGTGAATGAGAATAAAACATTGCTAAAAATAGCAAGATGTTTGCTTCTGGTAATCAATGTCATTAATGAAGACGAGAGATTAACAAACTGTAATTGGGGATCAATGAACTATAATTAGAATTACAGTTTTAAATAAAGAATCGCAGGTTCGAGTAGAATTGTTGTCTTGAATCCTGAAGAACTATCATAACTTTTGATCCAGAACTTTGATTGACAAGCGGTTTTGACAGGATTCGAGAGCATGATGAGAGCTATTCACTCAGACCTGGTTTTGTTTTTAAAGAAAAAAATTAACTAATACTTCTAATTTGAACAATTTCATGTATCAAATCATCACTTGTGCAATGAATTCAAATAAGTTTAAACAATGAAATAACTTATCTTCCTTGTTGGTGCTACGCATCCATAGCTCAGATACCATGTTGAGAGAGAGAGAGAGTATGAGAGAGATACACAAGACATGCTCCCAAAGAATGATTCATATTGATGTAGAGTTAGTATATATAGGTGAGACCCAAGTCAAGTGAGAGATGATA